>NC_056739.1:839210803-839430803 GCF_019279795.1 Protopterus annectens
TGCACTATGACGCTGAGGCTGGGCTGACAGTACAGCTGAACTCTTGAAAAAAACTCTGGAGGACCACCGTAAAGTGCTAAGGAAGGTAACCATAAAACATTTGCAACTATAACCACCAATGGTAACTACCACTACACGGCAGTGCACGATGTTGCGCTACACACAAGCAAGCAAGCACAGATGTGTGGCTTACATAAAACAAGAAATAATCCTTTTAACTCAAACTAGCCAATAAGGATGCACTCTCTGAGCTCTAATCCAATAACCTTCAATTAGATGGAACCCAGACAGCACTCTCCTCTCCTCTCTCAAGGGTATAGAAAGGCCCACTCCAACAAAGGTGTCTTGAATTTGATGCTCAGAAGTTATAAAACAGACCCAGAAACAGCAAGCCTGAAACTGGGCTATGCTACACCCGAACTAGTACAGTATACAGTAAAATGTGGCCAAAAACAGTTTTGACAATTCAGACAGACAGCAGAATGCAGATACAAATTAAAAGTGCAATGTAAGAGCAGAAACAGGCACTTACAGTTAGTTGAAAGCAAAGGATGCCTCAGATCTTTCAGTATCTCAGTGAAAAGCTGGTTTTAATACTCAAGTGATAGAAGACCATATAGATTCCATAAGACTGAATCTAGGCTATGCTAAAAAGTGTAGAGGTATTTGAAATTTAAAGTGCTTAAAAATCACAGTCATGACAGCAAAAAAATATATAAATAAATAAAGCAGCAATTCTGTAAAAAATGTTCTTGATGTAATAAGGCTAATAACAAGCAGTAATAAAAGTAGCAGTATAAATGCAACTGTACACTTTTAATAGCAGCAAAAGCAGAATAAAGTATTAAAGTAGGAAAAGACAACGTATAAACACAGTAAAAACAGCTGCATAAAGTATAATTGTGTGTGGTTCGCCTCTGCCTCTTGGGCAACATCCATTAGCATCACATCCACATCTGTCACGTGGAAGTCTATAGCTAGTGTAATCTTGGTAAGAGCTGTGTGACTTGTGAAACCACATCTTTTTTCCCATTCTTTGGTTCCAGGAGTAGGACCACTGATGGGCAGAAAATGGATCTCTATTGCAGAGTCTCATCATCCTGTTCACTCCTGGTCAAGGTATCTTTAACTTTCGGTCCAAAAAGTGTGGAATCGTTATAAGGGGCGTGGCTGAAGGACATCTTAAAGGCTTCCACAAAATCAGAAAGATGCATCCAGGCATGTAGTCCAACTGCAAGACCTGTGCCTGCTGCTCTGGTTGAGCCATCAGCTGCATTCAAAATGAGATGCATGGCTATTTTTGAAATGAACTGTAGAGCTGAATGCTGGGAGTCTACAGTCTTTTGGAAGTCCACTGGCATAACTCCAGAAAGAGACTTGAAATATCTCTGCTCAAGCCCCTCTCAAATCTGCTAACATGAAATGACTGGGTAGATTGTAAGTGACGTATAATGTTTGCAACTGGGAGTGTGTCAGTATGGTTTGTGATGTAAAATGCTTGCAGCTAGGACTGTGTCGGTGTGGTTTGTTTTCATTTATATAAATGCATGAATGCTTATGTCATGATGGTTTAATATATGTTATTTCCAAGTTATAATTCAATAAAGGTGTTAAAAACTGATAACATGAGCAAGAAAATAATGACCTGAGTGTGAAGATAGCAGATGAATATGTCTATTTTCCAAACCTATCCAATGCCCTAGGCTCCCTGTTATAGGGATAGACAGAGGAACCCTCCTCAGATAATTCTTTCTTCATGGCTACTGCTACAACCATGGCATCCACCAGGGGGACCTTTACTCCAGTTCTCTCTATCCTTGGGAACTTGCAAGACTCTGTCTGGATTTTTTGGATTGGCTCCTCCACATCAGAATCCTTCCAACCCTACTGTGCTACAACATCAACCAATGGATCAACAGGTTGTACCAGCAGAGACGAAGGTAAGCTAGAACCAAAGGCATCTAGAAATACAGACACATCAAGGGAGAGAGAGATCTTCAGTGGCCCAGACCCTTTCTTTCATAAGTACTAGAATTTCACCAAAGGTGACATCCTCTGAGGGGACCTGGGTGAACCCTCGCCCTCATCCAAATCGGCATCATCCATGACTGACTCTGGGGAGGAGTCTATGTGCTTTCATTTGCATACTTGTTTCTTGAGAACTGATTCTGCTGGGATACAGAATGTTCAGAATTGGACTGGAAGCTGACATAGCAAGTGGTTCCAGAAGCCTGTGGTGCTGACTGTCCCTGTCTGGCAGGATGAGTGGGAAGTGGAGTTGCAGTATCCAGTTGGGATACGGGTGGTGTCACAAAAGGAAATATTGCCCGCCCAGCTAGCTGGAATTTCGTAAATAATTATATACCATTTGTGAATATTAATATAATTTATACAGCAGTATAAATGGTTACTGCCAGCACTGCTATCTGGAATTTTGTAAATGGTTGTGTGCCATTTGTGAATATCAACATGATTCATATGCTTGTGTTACAAATGTATTAGAACTGTATGTCATATAAGACGGTTGTTACAGACATGTGGACTGAAGAGTTATGTTGTAGAGTACTCAGCTTACAGATGTGTCCACAGAGTACCCAACTGGAAAAGAACAGAAGTGTATATAAACCATTGCAATTATGCAAATGTATATACACAGTGGAAATTGGAAAATAGGTTAACTTGCAAAACTTCAGAAAAATGGTTAAAATGAAATTGTTTTATAACTGTGCCATAAAAGTTAGTTTCAATGCAGCAAGGAGACAGAATGTCTACAACTAGGGAGCCTTCTGCATTGTCTTGTAAGTGTTTTACTGATTTATGTCTTCTAGCAGCTACAAAAATCTGAGGGTTATGTATTTTTCACAGGGAGATGCTAAATGCTGATAGTTTCTGACAATGGGTATTTAGCTTGGGAACCTAAGTTAGGTGACAAAAAGTGATGTCATGCTGCAATTATCTCAGCAGTAAGATTTGATAATAATTTATGAACTCTTGAGAGAGTGACTGGGCATTTTATATTTTGTCTTTGACCTGGCTGCATCAGCTGGAAACATCCACTCACATATATCCTGCTTTGCTGTAAGTTAACTAAGGTGCAGTAATTTCTTTTAGATTCAGTAAGGAATACAGTAAAGTTTACATGTTTTCTGTATTTATTTGAGACTGTCCTGCAATGTTGTTTTAAATACTTCCTGTGATTCTTAACTATGTCACTGTGAAGACGTATTTAGTATTGTCTTGCTCTTTTATTATTAAATACATTTAAATCCATCACTGTATCTGATATTTGTGAGGCATATTTAAGCTCTTAGAATATTTGCATATCTATTTGGTGACACTGTGCAGGCCACTCCTAATAGCCTTGCTCTTGGTCAAACTACCATTTGGATTAATAGTAACGTTACACAGTAGGTTTGGACGCACTTTGTTAAGGGCCTTAAAGTAGCTGATAAGGGGTTCTGGTGGCAGTGATAACTACCTTACAGTCTGGGCAGAAGGGTACATAGTTAGTAAACCTGTGCCAGCCTTTCCCAGGTGTGTGTGTGTGTGTGTGTGTGTGTGTGTGTGTGTGTGTGTGTAAAACAAATCTCCAAGAGTGTGTGTGTCGGCTATTTGGGCAAGGATACAAAGCACTGTTTGGACAGAGAAAGTGTTGGAGGACTTGGCTTGGAACCCTGGATAAGGACTCAACTCTACAGCTGTCCCACTGGGGAGTCTTTCTGGGGATCTGGAGAAAGAGGGAGAAACCAGCCCCAGACTATGGTCTCTGTGTGCTCTTAAGGGAAATTGCATTTTACTGTGTGTGTACTGGTCAGCCACCCGGTGTGTACCAGTGGTGAGGACTGAGGCTCCTTGATTACTGGGCCAGTGTTGGGGCATCACAGGTGGAATCGAGCTTCGAGAAAGTGCCTTCTGCTTGGTTAAGTTCAAAGCCCTTTCAACTACCTCAAAGGCTGAAGCTGCTACTGAAGCCAAGGATCCCACCGGATCTAAGGAAACAAGACAAACCCCAACTCCAAGCATCCCCACCCCCGAGAAAGACCTTGGACCCAAGCTGTCTAGCACCGATGATCTTAAGGGAAGAGACTGCTCTAAAAAATCTCAGTGTTGAACTTTTCCCACCAGGCGCTCAGCACTGACACTGCAGCTCCCAGTCCCTTCTCAATCCTTGAGCATCAGAATCAAGAGGGATAGGAAGACTGTTGGCATAGAAGCCAAATGGACTGCTGTCACCGAAAGAGACACTTTGGAATGGGTCAGATCTAGAACTGTCGGAGACTGAGGATGGACTGCAACAGGCAAAAGAGTTGAGGGACAGAATGGCCAATGGTCAGTACATTCCCAAGGGACGGTATCAACACCACCTCAAGTTGAATCTGCATCCTCAAAAACTTCCTCAACATCCTGTCAATGTACCCTTATCATGCTCAAAGATGATCAGGTACATGAAGCCACTGAAGAAAGTCTTGAATATCTTTTCTCTTGTAACACTGGAGAATGCAGTCTGGGACACAACGGTTCCAGTGAAAGGCAGGGCCCTAGGAGAGGATGCTAATGATTGGAGGTCTGTCGGTTCCAATCTCCGAGCTGACTTAGGTGTGGGTCCGACTTGAACTGAAAGAACTGTAGGCATTCTAGGAACAGATGGAAAAAAGAAGTTATGTACTCACCATAATGTTCCATCTGAGAAGGTAAACTTCATTTGTCAGCAACCTGTGGGTATTGGATCCATATCGGATCCAAGCCGGCAGCTTCAAACAGCTAAGATCCAAGCTCCAAGCTCCTCCCCTTACCCATAATCCCCTGCCATCCCTCTCTGACCTCAGATTGAGTTTGCTATTGTAAAACGGCATATTACAACAAAGGATCACCTGCAACTCCTAACCTGGTGTTATCTGGAGAAAAGGACAAGGAATCCTTCTAGGCCTATAGGTTAGGGGATGGAGGGGGGTTGGTTGCTGACAAATGAAGTTTACCTACTCAGATGGAACATTATGGTGAGTACATACCTTCTTCATCTGAAGTAGTTAACTTCATTTGTCCATCAACCTGTGGGACAGAGTCCCCAGCTACCCAAACTTGGGGGGTCCTCATGGAAGGATATTCCGGAGCACTGCAGAGCCGAAGGATGCTCTACCTCTGGAAATAGTAATGGTTAATGAAAGTATGGGATGAAGCCCAAGTGGCTGCTGAACAAATGTCGTCCAAGGACACTCTGGAGCAAAAGGCAGCAGAAGTAGAAATCGATCGGGTAGAATGAGCGTGGACTCTTTCAGGTTCAGGTCTACCAGAACTCTTATATGCAAGAAGTATACATTGGGAAATCCATCTGGACAATGTAACTTTTGATACTTGTTTGCCCAAAGAGGGTCTTGCAAAGGATACAGAGTTGCTCAGATTGCCCATGTTCAGCGGTCCTGTGCAAGTAGAATCTCAATTGCCTATGTACGTCCAGAGAATGTAATTTTTATTCACCCTTGTTTTGATAATTTGGAAAGAAAACTGGTAAATTAATAGATCGATTAATACTGGGCTCATAAGTAACTTTGGGTAGAAAGGTGAGATTGATTCTGAGGGAGACTCTATCTTTATGGAAGACCAAGTACGGTGGTTTGGCGCAAAGGGCTTGAAGCTCCGAAACCCTTCTAGCCGAAGTGATAGCAATGAGAAAGGCCATCTTCCAAGATAAGTATTTCAGATCCACCGAGGCTGTGAGTTCAAACAGAGGGGCGGTCAAGGACTGGAGAACAAGGGTTAAATCCCATGGAGGGACTGCGTCTTTCACCGGAGGCCTTAAGAGGAAGGTGCCTTTTTAGAAAGTCTTACATAATTTGGAAGATGCTAAGGAACCGAGATCGCCTCCCACATGATAATGGGAAATCGCAGCTAACTGGACTTTGACCGTGAAAGAACTAGCACCTTGGTCGAATAAGGTCGACAAAAATTCTAACACCGCTGGTATGGGAGCTGTAAAGGGATCCAACTTTCTATGCTCTGCCCAGATAGTAAAGCGTTTCCATTTGCTGTTATAAACCTTTCTCGTAGAAGGTTTATGAGCGGCCACTAAAATAGCCTTAACAGAGGACGAGATACCAGGAGTCCTAACTATTACTGGAACTGGATCAGCCAAGCTGTGAGCTTGTGGTTGTCCAGGTTTGGAGTTAGTAAACCCAGTGGGTGAGAGATCAGATCCGGGGTGGGATCTAGAATCCATGGAGGATTCACTAGATGAGACCATAGGCATGGGAACCATGTTTGATGAGGCCAGAATGGGGCTATGAGGATCACTCTGCTCCCCAACCGACGGGCTTTCTGCAAAAAAATTAGCATTAGGGGAAGAGGAGGATAAGCATAAAGTAGACCGGATGGCCAAACATGCACCAGAGCGTCTCTGGGGGATTCCCCTGGTGGGGGAATTAGAGCGAAGTTGTCACTGCACTTTGCGTTCAAAGGAGACGCGAAGAAATCACAGCAAGGTTGACCCCATTTGAGGAAGATTTGCTCCGCTATTCTGGGGTTCAGAGACCACTTGTACAGCGAGAGGATGGTTCAACTAAGCTTGTCTGCCAAAATGTTCGACCGACCCAGAATGTGCGTCGCTATGAGAAAGAGGTTGGTGGAAATCGCCCATTCCCAAACTCTCATGGCCTCTCGACAAAGTGGGTAGGATATGGTTCCGCCCTGTTTGCTGATATACCAGACCACTGACATGTTGTCTGTCTGAATTGCAACTGTCCCTAAGGGAAGAAGGGCCTGGAGTGCTTGCAACGCCAGAAGCACCGCTCTCATCTCTAGGACACTGATATGCAATAAGGTCTCTGAATGGGTCGACGTGCCTTGGACGGTTCTGCCCATACAGTGCCCCCCCGCACCCTAGGTGAAAAGCATCCGTGGTCACCATGGTTAGAGGTGGGGACATAGAAAAGGGGCGCCCTATCTGGAGGTCCAGTGACTGGAGCCACCAGAGCAGGGGAATTCCTGCAAGCCCTGCTGAGTGGGATGGGTGAACTCAGTGGGCTTAGCAGGATGGACCACGGAACCTGCAAGGTCCATTGTAGTACCCTCATGTTCAAGCGTGCTAAAGGTAGCAGATTGATCGTGGTCGCCATGGAACCTAGAGCCCTCAGAACCAATTCCGCTGGAGGAGCCGAGGATTGTAAAAGGGCCGGTACGTTGAGCTTCAGGGTACGAATCCGGTCCGGAGTTAAGAAGACTCTCAAATAGGTTTGTGTCTAATCTGGCTCCTATGAAGTCTAAGATCTGGGTTGGATGAAGGGAAGATTTGTTAAGGATGATTGTGATTCCCAGCCGGGAGGCCAGGTGGAGGAAGTAATCTCTGGCTGAACATAGTAGATGCCTGTTGGGGACGGTCAGGAGCCAGTCGTCCAGGTAGGGAAGGTGAACACCCTGGGGGCTGTGGTGAGACCAAAGGGAAGGGCCCTGAACTGGTAGTGACTGGCTCCTAGCCGGAAGCAGAGAAACCTTCTGGATCGTCTGTCCATCAATATGTGGTAGTACACATCCTTGAGGTCTATCGAGCACATCCAGTCGTTCTCCTGTAAGAGAGGGAGAATGGATTGAATGGTGACCATCCGGAACTTTTCTTTGGCCACTGACAGGTTTAGTAAGGACAGGTCGAGGACTGGCCTCAAGTCCCCCATCTTTTATGGCACCAGAAAGAACCTAAAGTAGAAACCCGATCCGGACAGGTCTAGGGGGACGCGCTGGATTGCTCTATTTTCTAGCAGCTGCTTTATTTTCAGCGGCTGCTGCCTCCCTTTGATTGGATGGGACATCGGGGAGGCTCCGGGGTCTGGGAGGGGGATTCAGAAAGGGGATTTTGTAACCTCTGGATATGATTTGAAGCACCCAGCGATCTGTTGTAATGGACTCCCAAACTGCTAGGTGCCTCGAGAGGTAACATCCCCCGACTGCCTCCAGAGAGGAGCAGTCGGGTAATCCTCAGGCTGTTCTGGCCGATCCAAAAAGGGTTCTTCTCGACCTGAAATTCTTCATTCCCCCTGCCCTGGGTCAAGCCCACCCTGTCCTCCTCTGCCTCTGAAGGACGAGGGGTCTGGAGCCAAACAGACCGTTGAGACTTCGGAACAGCATCTTATTCTGTCCCCTTTGGTTCCTAGAGAAAGACCTCTGGGGGAGCCGAGAAGCTGGACTCCGACGGCAGACGCCTCCTTCCCGCCTTTCTCGCTTCTGGACCAGGTGCGTGTCAGCGGACGGTCTTGCCCCACAAAAGCGAAGAACCGTCAAACGGGGCATTTGCGAAGCGACACCTTGAAGGGTTCTGCAAAATTGCAGAGAAGCGGAGCCAAAGCGTGTGGAGTCTCAAAACAACGCCCTCTCCACTAGCTCTAGCAGCTCCTTCCGTAGCATGGGAGAGGAGCCGCGTGAGAGAAGAAGTGTTCTCCGGGGAAGGAAGATGGACTTAAGAGTGGCCATTCGAGCTGAGAATAATTCTTCATGGTCTCAGCTCCATACATGGACTCTGGGGAGGCGTACCTGGCGTTCCTTGATGAGATCCTTCGCTGGAGTCAGAATGACTGCAGTGCCATATAGTTCAGCGACCTACCGCAAAGGTAGCTAAAGCGAACATCCGGCCTCCCCAGGCGGTCCATCGCTCTCGAGACTCGCTTTGTCGGGAGGATGGACCGAGGAACTCTCTCTGGGCATTAGTTCCTCTTGGTGGCAGCCGCCACTCAACATGGCATCTACAGGAGCACCCTTGCTCCCATACCGTTCTATCAGTGGGGGGGAAGCAAGGATTTTGTCCGGTCTCTTTGAAATGGGAGTAGTGAACAGTGTCCTATTCCCTTCCATGCCCTGGTAGTAATGAGATCTACCAGGGATCGGGCGTAAGGGGACACCCAAGAGGGTAGATGGGCCTGCGCCAAATGCCTTCCATGAAACACAGACTCATCCGAGGAAGGCTTTTGGGCTGACCACCCCCTCTAATTCGGCATTTCCATAATGTCTCCAAAGGGAGGCGATCCCTCGAGGAGTGACTCTTTGGGGAACCTTCATCGCTCTTCTCCCGAAGTCCGTGGTCTTCTGTCAAAGACTCAGGTGGAGTCCAAGTGCCTCCTCTTGCACTTTCACGCTTGTGAGGGACCTCCTCGGGGTTGTCCGAAGAGGCCTCACCAACCACATCTTGTTCCTCTAAGGGAACCATCTGGGACGTAGACGCAGGCTGTCCCTGGGGCCGGGTGATGGAAGGTAGGCCTGTCTGACAGAGTGCAGGGTGGACCCGTAGTCGGAAACTGGGGCCTGGAATCCCTCGACAATACCCTCTCCACAACATCGAATGCCGAGGGAGAACAGCTCTCTCTAGGATCCGAGAGCAGCCCCCTCAAATCTGATGTGTGGATCGGGGCCGGCGCTGAAGCAATCGGATCCAAAGGGCCAGTATGCTCCAACCGAGACGGAGCCGAAGACACACTGACACCTCCGGATCTGAAGCTCAGCTCTCAGCTCCGAGAGCTCGGATCCGAAAAGGGACCCGACAAACTCGAGGGTGCGGTCGGAGTTTGGCACGTAAAGCACTGTCGGCTGGCCGAACCTCCTGGTCTGCCTATGCAATCTTGGATCCGGAAGCTCTGGAACCCCGGAAGTGGGTCGGAGAAGGAGCAATCGGGCGAAAAAAGGGTCGAGGCTCTCCCAGAGGGGAGGCATGAAACAATCCCATCTGCAGCTGGGCCTGGAGGAACCTATGCATCATCTATGGTCCATATCTGCATCGAGGGACAGAAGCTTCGGGTGGATCTTAGAAGAGGCAAACGAGGTGGGCTGGGAGTGCCTCCTCACTGACCTCGAGCGGTCAGCCTCCTCCAGCCCAGGGAGAAGCGAGGAGTGAATGGAGCTGGGAAGCGAGAAGGCCAGAAGCCCTGGGAGAAGCAGCTTGTTTAGCCGTATGGAGCCGAGGAGGAAGACTCAGTCCGCCCGGCTTGTGGTGTCTGCATCTTTCTTCTTCCGCGCTAGCTTCCCTCTCCTGGCCTAAGGTGGGAGGTTGAGTTCCGGCCAGGGAGCAGGGTGGAAGGGGCAGGTGCCACCAAGGGAGAGGAGGTTGAGAAGCCAAATCCGGGGGCAAAAGATCCCGCCAGGAATCAACTTTGACCTCCTGTCCTTTAGAGCCCTGGTTGAAGGCTGCACAAATAGTGCAGCCCTGAGGAAAGGTGTGGTCAACCCCAAGACAACCTAACACACCAAGTGTGGCCATCCGCTGGGGATAGCTTAAGGCCACACTCGGGTACGAGAAAAAGGTCTTTGGGGCCTCAGAACATAGTTAAACTAAAACAACACAAGGCCCAACACACACTTTCACACACACGTGGAGAAATGAACTACACAAATTAATGGAGATAATATTATAACCAAAGGGTTTTAATACTAAGGAGCAACACACACAACAAGCAATATCAGTCTACAGAAAAAGTTAGAAAAGAAATATTTTTTTCTCACAGAACCACTAACTCCCACACACCTGGAACTCGCCTTCAAAGCTGTTGATTCAACTGCTGCAAATGAGATCTGGGGTCAGAGGGGTAAGCAGGGGATTATGGGTAAGGAGGAGCTTTGGAGCTCAGATCTTAGCTGTTTGAAGCACTGCCGGCTCGGATCCAATATGGATCCGATACCCAAAGGTTGATGGACAAATGAAGTTACTTCAGATCTTGTCTTTGTCCATTTCCTTGGATTTACTGTTTTCTTTCTCCTTGTTTTCTCCTCATCTGAAGCTTTCTCCTTATCAGAGGATCATGCCCTGTCTAGCTTCTTAGCAGAACAGGAAGAGAAGGGTCCAGAAACCACATTCCCTGTCTGTGGAGTGAGAAGTCCCTTCACCATCAATTTAGTCTCAATGAGCTTGCAAACCTCTGGTATTAAAGGATACACACAAAGTTGCATTGTGTATCCAGATGGGCAATGCCCAGGCAAAACACGTGATAAAATGTGAGGATCCTGAGGGGGCAATTTGTTTCCATACTCTTTAACATTTATTGAAAATGCTTGCAGTCTGTACCATCATGAAGACACCTGTACTCACCATAACGTTCCATCTGAGAAGGTAAACTTCATTTGTCAGCAACCTGTGGGTATTGGATCCATATCGGATCCGAGCCGGCAGCTTCAAACAGCTAAGATCCAAGCTCCAAGCTCCTCCCCTTAACCATAATCCCCTGCCATCCCTCTCTGACCTCAGATTGAGTTTGCTATTGTAAAACGGCATATTACAACAAATGATCACCTGCAACTCCTAACCTGGTGTTATCTGGAGAAAAGGACAAGGAATCCTTCTAGGGCGCACTATAGGTTAGGGGGATGGAGGGGGGGTTGGTTACTGACAAATGAAGTTTACCTACTCAGATGGAACATTATGGTGAGTACATACCTTCTTCATCTGAAGTAGTTAACTTCATTTGTCCATCAACCTGTGGGACAGAGTCCCCAGCTACCCAAACTTGGGGGGTCCTCATGGAAGGATATTCCGGAGCACTGCAGAGCCGAAGGATGCTCTCCCTCTGGAAATAGTAATGGTTAATGAAAGTATGGGATGAAGCCCAAGTGGCTGCTGAACAAATGTCGTCCAAGGACACTCTGGAGCAAAAGGCAGCAGAAGTAGAAATCGATCGGGTAGAATGAGCGTGGACTCTTTCAGGTTCAGGTCTACCAGAACTCTTATATGCAAGAAGTATACATTGGGAAATCCATCTGGACAATGTAACTTTTGATACTTGTTTGCCCAAAGAGGGTCTTGCAAAGGATACAGAGTTGCTCAGATTGCCTATGTTCAGCGGTCCTGTGCAAGTAGAATCTCAATTGCCTATGTACGTCCAGAGAATGTAATTTTTATTCACCTTTGTTTTGATAATTTGGAAAGAAAACTGGTAAATTAATAGATCGATTAATACTGGGCTCATAAGTAACTTTGGGTAGAAAGGAGGGATTGGTTCTGAGGGAGACTCTATCTTTATGGAAAACCAAGTACGGTGGTTTGGCGCAAAGGGCTTGAAGCTCCGAAACCCTTCTAGCCGAAGTGATAGCAATGAGAAAGGCCGTCTTCCAAGATAAGTATTTCAGATCCACCGAGGCTGCGGGTTCAAACAGAGGGGCGGTCAAGGACTGGAGAACAAGGGTTAAATCCCATGGAGGGACTGCGTCTTTCACCGGAGGCCTTAAGAGGAAGGTGCCTTTTAAGAAAGTCTTACATAATTTGGAAGATGATAAGGAACCCAGATCACCTCCCACATGATAATGGGAAATCGCAGCTAACTGGACTTTGACCGTGGAAGAACTAGCACCTTGGTCGAATAAGGTCGACAAAAATTCTAACACCGCTGGTATGGGAGCTGTAAAGGGATCCAACTTTCTATGCTCTGCCCAGATAGTAAAGCGTTTCCATTTGCTGTTATAAACCTTTCTCGTAGAAGGTTTATGAGCGGCCACTAAAATAGCCTTAACAGAGGACGAGATACCGGGAGTCCTAACTATTACTGGAACTGGATCAGCCAAGCTGTGAGCTTGTGGTTGTCCAGGTTTGGAGTTGGTAAACCCAGTGGGTGAGAGATCAGATCCGGGGTGGGATCTAGAATCCATGGAGGATTCACTAGATGAGACCATAGGCATGGGAATCATGTTTGATGAGGCCAGAATGGGGCTATGAGGATCACTCTGCTCCCCAACCGACGGGCTTTCTGCAAGAATTTTAGCATTAGGGGAAGAGGAGGATAAGCATAAAGTAGACCGGATGGCCAAACATGCACCAGAGCGTCTCTGGGGGATTCCCCTGGTGGGGGAATTAGAGCGAAGTAGTCACTGCACTTTGCGTTCGAAGGAGACGCGAAGAAATCGCAGCAAGGTTGACCCCATTTGAGGAAGATTTGCTCCGCTATTCTGGGGTTCAGAGACCACTCGTACAGCGAGAGGATGGTTCAACTAAGCCTGTCTGCCAAAATGTTCGACCGACCCAGAATGTCCGTCGCTATGAGAAAGCGGTTGGTGGAAATCGCCCATTCCCAAACTCTCATGGCCTCTCGACAAAGTGGGTAGGATATGGTTCCGCCCTGTTTGCTGATATACCAGACCACTGACATGTTGTCTGTCTGAATTGCAACTGTCCCTAAGGGAAGAAGGGCCTGGAGTGCTTGCAACGCCAGAAGCACCGCTCTCATCTCTAGGACATTGATATGCAATAAGGTCTCTGAATGGGTCCACGTGCCTTGGACGGTTCTGCCCATACAGTGCCCCCCCGCACCCTAGGTGAGAAGCATCCGTGGTCACCGTGGTTAGAGGTGGGGACATAGAAAAGGGGCGCCCTATCTGGAGGTCCAGTGACTGGAGCCACCAGAGCAGGGAATTCCTGCAAGCCCTGCTGAGTGGGATGGGTGAACTCAGTGGGCTTAGCAGGATGGACCACTGAACCTGCAAGGTCCATTGTAGTACCCTCATGTTCAAGCGTGCTAAAGGTAGCAGATTGATCGTGGTCGCCATGGAACCTAGAGCCCTCAGAACCAATTCTGCTGGAGGAGCCGAGGATTGTAAAAGGGCCAGTACGTTGAGCTTCAGGGTACGAATCCGGTCCGGAGTTAAGAAGACTCTCAATAGGTTTGTGTCTAATCTGGCTCCTATGAAGTCTAAGATCCGGGTTGGATGAAGGGAAGATTTGTTGAAGATGATTGTGATTCCCAGCCGGGAGGCCAGGTAGAGGAAGTAATCTCTGGATGAACATAGTAGATGCCTGTTGGGGACGGTCAGGAGCCAGTTGTCCAGGGAGGGAAAGCTGCCAAAACTTTGGTGAACACCCTGGGGGCTGTGGTGAGACCAAAGGGAAGGGCCCTGAACTGGTAGTGACTGGCTCCTAGCCGGAAGCGGAGAAACCTTCTGGATCGTCTGTCCATCAATATGTGGTAGTACGCATCCTTGAGGTCTATCGAGCACATCCAGTCGTTCTCCTGTAAGAGAGGGAGAATGGATTGAATGGTGACCATCCGGAACTTTTCTTTGGCCACTGACAGGTTTAGTAAGGACAGGTCGAGGACTGGCCTCAAGTCCCCCATCTTTTATGGCACCAGAAAGAACCTAAAGTAGAAACCCGATCCGGACAGGTCTAGGGGGACGCGCTGGATTGCTCTATTTTCTAGCAGCTGCTTTATTTCTGCGGCTGCTGCCTCCCTTTGATTGGATGGGACATCGGGGAGGCTCCGGGGTCTGGGAGGGGGATTCAGAAAGGGGATTTTGCAACCTCTGGATATGATTTGAAGCACCCAGCGATCTGTTGTAATGGACTCCCAAACTGCTAGGTGCCTCGAGAAACATCCCCCGACTGCCTCCAGAGAGGAGCAGTCGGGTAATCCCTCAGGGCTGTTGCGCGGGCCGATCCAAAAAGGGTTCTCTCGACCTGAAATTCTTCGTTCCCCCACTGCCTCTGGGCCGGCGCCCACCCTGTCCTCCTCTGCCTCTGAAGGACGAGGGGTCTGGAGCGAAACAGGACCGTTGAGACTTCCGGAACTGCATCTTATTCTGTCCCCTTTGGTTCCTAGAGAAAGACCTCTGGGGAGCCGAGAAGCGGACTCAGACGGCAGACGTCTTCCCGTCTTTCTCGCTCTGGACCAGCGTGTCGCGGACGGTCTTGCCAAAAAGCGAAGAACCGTCAAACGGGGCATTTGCGAAGGACACCTTGAAGGGTTCTGCAAAATTGCAGAGGCGGAGCCAAGCGTGTCGTCTCAAAACAACGCCCTCTCCACTAGCTCTAGCGGCTCCTTCCGTAGCATGGGAGAGGAGCCGCGTAGAAGTGTTCGAGATGGACTTAAGAGTGGCCATTCGAGCTGAGAATACCTTCATATCCTCAGTCGACATGGACTCTGGGGGCGACCTGGCGTATTCCTTGATGAGATCCCGCTGGAGTCGTATGACGTGTGCCATATAGTTCAGCGACCTTACCGGAAAGGTAGTTAAAGCGAACATCCGCTTCCCCAGGCGGTCCATCGTCCGAGACTCCTTGTCGGGAGGATGGACCGAGGAACTCTCCTGGGCCAGTTCCCTCTTGGTGGCAGCCGCCACCAACATGGCATCTACAGGAGCACCCTTGCTCCATACCGTTCTATCAGTGGGGGGGGGGCTAAGGATTTTGTCCGGTCTCTTTGAAATGGGCTGAACAGTGTCCGGTTCCTTCCATGCCCTGGTAGTAATGAGATCTACCAGGGGATCGGCGGAAGGGGACACCCAAGAGGTAGATGGGCCTGCGTCAAATGCCTCCAGAAACACAGACTCATCCGAGGAAGGCTTTTGGGCTGACCACCCCCCTCTAATTCGAAGCATTTCCATAATGTCTCCAAAGGAGACGTCCTCGGGGGGTGACCTTGGGGAACCTTCACCTTTCTCGAAGTCCGTGTCTTCTGTCAAAGACTCAGGTGAGTCCAAGTGCCTCCTCTTGCACTTACGTTTGTGAGGGACCTCCTCGGGGGGGCTGTCCGAAGAGGCCTCACCAACCACATCTTGTTCCTCTAAGGGAACCATCTGGGATGTAGACGCAGGCTGTCCCTGGGGCCAGGTGATGGAAGGTAGGCCTGTCTGAGAGAGAGTGCAGGGTGGACCTGTAGTTGGAAACTGAGGCCTGGAATCCCTCGACAATACCCTCTCCACAACATCGAACGCCGAGGGAGAACAGCTCTCTCTAGGATCCAAGAGCAGCCCCATCAAATCTGATGTGTGGATCGGGGCCGGCGCCGAAGCAATTGGATCCGAAGGGCCAGTATGCTCCAACCGAGACGGAGCCGAAGACACACTGACACCTCCGGATCTGAAGCTCAGCTCTCAGCTCCGAGAGATCGGATCCGAAAAGGGACCCGACAAACTCGAGGGTGCGGTCGGAGCCGAAGTACGAAGCACGGTCGGCGCCGAACCTCCCCTGGCTCCTATGCAACCCGGATCCGAAAGCTTTGAACCCCGGAAGTGGGTCGGAGAAGGAGCAATCGGGGCGAAAAAGGGGGTCGAGCTCCCCCCAGAGGGGGGGAGGCATGAGCAATCCCATCTGCAGCTGGGCCTGGAGGAACCTATGCATCATCTGGTCCATATCTGCATCGGACAAGCTTCGGGTGGATCTAGAAGAGGAAACCGAGGTGGGCTGGGAGTGCCTCCTCAATGACCTCGAAGGCGACCGGGTCTCCTCCTCCAGCTCCGGGGAGAAGCGAGGTGAATGGAGCTGGGAAGGAGAAGGCCCAGAAGCCCTGGGAGAAGCAGCTTGTTTAGCCGGCGGAGCCGAGGAGGAAGACTCAGTCTGCCGCTTGTGGTGTCTATCTTTCTTCTTCTTCTGCCTAGCTTCCCTCTCCTCCTAAGGTGGGAGGTTGAGTTCCGGCCAGGGGAGCAGGGGTGGAAGGGGGCAGGTGCCACCAAGGGAGAGGAGGTTGAAGCCAAATCCGGGGGCAAAGATCCCGCCAGAATCAACTTTGACCTCCTGTCCTTTAGAGCCCTGGGGTTGAAGGCTGCACAAATAGTGCAGCCTAAGGAAAGGTGGTCAACCCCAAGGCAAATAATACACAAGTGTGGCCATCCGCTGGGGATAGCTTAAGGCCACACTCGGTGCATTTAGAGAAAAAGGTCTTTGGGGCCTCAGACATAGTTAAACTAAAAACAACACAAGGCCCAACACACACGCCTTCACACACACGGGGAGGAATGAACTACACTAAAATTAATGAGATAATATTATAACTAAAGGGTTTTAATACTAAGGAGCAACACACACAACAAGCAATATCAGTCTACAGAAAAGTTAGAAAAGAAATATTTTTTTTTTCTCACAGAACGACTAACTCCCACACATGGAACTCGTTCAAAGCTGTTGATTCAATTGCGGCAAATGAGATCTGGGGTCAGAGGGGGGTGGCAGGGGATTATGGGTAAGGGGAGGAGCTTGGAGCTCAGATCTTAGCTGTTTGAAGCTGCCGGCTCGGATCCGATATGGATCCGATACCCAAAGGTTGATGGACAAATGAAGTTACTTCAGATCTTGTCTTTGTCCATTTCCTTGGATTTACTGTTTTCTTTCTCCTTGTTTTTCTCCTCATCTGAAGCCTTATCAGAGGATCATGCCCTGTCTAGCTTCTTAGCAGAACAGGAAGAGAAGGGTCCAGAAACCACATTCCCTGTCTGTGGAGTGAGAAGTCCCTTCACCATCAATTTAGTCTCAATGAGCTTGCAAACCTCTGGTATTAAAGGATACACACAAAGTGCATTGTGTATCCAGATGGGCAATGCCCAGGCAAAACACGCATAAAATGTGAGGATCCTGAGGGGGCAATTTGTTTCCATACTTTTAACATTTATTAAATGCTTGCAGTTCAGCCATGAAGACACCTGGAGGATAGAAAACTCTATACGAAAATATAACTATATAACTGCAACAATGTAATACCAAGAAAAAGTATTATAAGCTTTCTAAACTCTTTGTGAACCACAAAGCTAACACTATCTAAAAGGAGGAAAAAGTTTATCTAAGAATAAGTCTATATAACACACTGTTAAGCTAATACTAAAGCTAGAGGGAGACAAGTCTCACTCTAGAGGAGCAAGATATTAAGCTATTTAACTAAAAAAGAAGTTATGTACTCATCATAACATTCCATCTGAGTAGTTGTACTTAATTTCTTTGCAATCTGTGGGTATTCTGATCCATATCGGATCCGAGCCGGCAACTCTACAAGCATCTGCTCCGAGCTGCAAGCTCCTCCCCTTACCCATAACACACCACCATCTCCTGCCTTCCCTCAGATCGAGTTTGCCGCAACTCAAACTAATCAGCAACTCAAACTAGAATAAACCACACATGCTAATCACATGAAAAGGTTTGGGGGAAGAAGGGTGGGAAGGTTGCAGAAAAATTAAGCATAACTACACTCAGATGGAACATTATGGTGAGTATATAACTTCTTTATCTGAAGTAGCTAACTTCATTTTATCTGCAACCTGTGGGACAGAGTCCCCAGCTATTCAAACTCCTGGGAGGCCCTCATGGAAGGATATTCCTGAGCACTGCAGAGCCAAAGGATGCCCTCCCTCTGGATATTAAATCCAACTTATAATGAGAAATGAAGTTATGTAACTTAGCCCAAGATGCTGCCGCACAAATGTCATCCAATGATAGCCTAGACCTGAAAGCAGCAGACGTCGCCATCGATCTGGTAGAATGAGCTTTAACAGGGCCAGGTGGAGACCAGCCTTTGTCTTTGTAAATTTGCAAAATACATAGTGTAATCCATCTGGCTAAGGAAACTTTGGAGATGGCCTTACCCAAAAAAGGATTAGAAAAGGACACAAATAACTGGTCAGACTTACAGAAGGGCTTTGTTCTGTGTATTTAAATCAAGTTTATATTCACCCTTGTTTTGAAAATTTGGGAAGAAAACAAGCAGGTTAATTGTTTGATTAATGTTTGATTCAGGAGGCCACTTTTGGTAAGAAATAAGGGTTTGTACAGACAGAAACCCTGTCCTTATGGAAGATCAAGTAAGGGACATGGAAAACAAGGCCTGAAGCTCAGAAACCCTCCTAGCCGACATAATGGCCAATAGGAAGGCTGTCTTCCAGGATAAGAACTTCAAATCTGCTGATGCTGCAAGTTCAAAGGGGGGAGCAACTAAGGCCTGGAGAACCAAGGTAAGGTCCCAAACAGGAACAGGGTTCTTAACTGGAGGACGTAAAAGAAAAGTGCCTTTAAGAAAAGCCTTGCACAATCTAGAAGAGGCCAAGGCATTTCTGTTCTCGCCGACATGGAAATTTGAAATAGCTGCCAGTTGCACCTTCACAGTGGACGAACTGGCCCCTTCCTGAAAAATGTTGGCTAAGAAATCCAGTACCACAGAGACAAGGGCAGTAAAAGGATCCAGCTTTCTCTGAGAAGCCCAAATAGAAAATCGTTTCCATTTAATGCGGTAAACCTTCCTAGTGGAAGACTTATGAGCCGCCACTAAAATAGTTTTCAATGAAGATGAAAGACCGGGAGTCCTGGCAATCAAGGGAACTGCAGCAACCAAGCTGTCAGCTTGAGGCTGCCCAGGTTGGGTGGACAGGTGCCCGAGGGATAAGAAATGAGATCCGGGCAGGGATCTAGTATCCAAGGAGGAGATAGAACATGAGACCAGAGGAAGGAGAACCAGACTTGATGAGGCCACAACGGGGCAATGAGGATCACCTTGCACCCCAGTCGGCAAGCCTTCTGAAGAAATTTTGGAATGATGGTAACGGGGGATAAGCATACAGAAGACTGGGAGGCCAAGCATGGGCTAGAGCCTCTCTGGGGAGGGAGTCAGAGCAAAGAACTCGTTGCACTTCACATTGGAAGGAGATGCGAAGAGATCGCAGCAAGGCTGTCCCCACACAAGATAGATCTCCTCTGCTATCAACTGTTTCAGAGACCACTCGTGTGGCATTAGAATAGCCTGACTCAATTTGTCCGCTATGTTGGAGCGTCCAGAGATGTGCGTTGCAATTAGAAACTGGCTGGTGGTGGAGATCGCCCACTCCCAAACTCTCATGGCCTCACGACACAAAGGGTAAGATCTGGTTCCTCCTTGTTTGTTGATGTACCAGACAACCGACATGTTGTCTAACTGAATTGCAATAGTCCCTGGAGGAAGAACAGTGTGTGAAAGGCCTGCAACACTAAAAGCACTGCTCTCATCTTCAGAACACTGATGTGCAATCTGGTCTCGATCTGGGACCACATGCCTTGGACTGTCCTCCCCAGATAATGCCCCCCCACCCGAGCTAGGAGGCATCTGTGGTCACTGTGGCATGGGCTGTGGATGGAACAAATGGACATCCCGCTACAATTTCCGGAGACTGGACCCACCAGAGAAGTGATGCCCTGCAGGCTTTGCTGATGTGAATTGGGTATTCCATGGGGAGATCCAGCCAAGAACACTATATGGCTAGAGTCCACTGTACAACACGCATGTGAAGACGCGCACAGGGGACGATAGAAATTGTTGCCGCCATAGAGCCCAGGGCTCTGAGAATGTCCGCCGCCTTCGGTACACTGGGGGCCAAGAATTAGTGATACATGAGCGCTTAGACTCTGGACCCTGTCTGGAGTTAGGAATACTTTCAGTTGAAGGGTGTCCAGCCATGCCCCGATAAAGTCCAAGATCTGTACCGGTTTCAAGATTGACTTGGGGATACTGACCATAATCTCTAACAGGTCTGCAAGATGTAGGAAGAAGTTTATGGCTTGGCAAAGATGACGCTTGTTGGAAGCAGTGAGGAGCCAATCGTCTAGGTAAGGGAATGCCTGAATCCCCTGAAGCCTCAGGTGAGCTGCTACGACTGCCATTACCTTGATAAAACACCCTGGGGGCTGTGGTGAGACCAAAGGGTAGGGCTCGAAACTGGAAATGACCATCTCCCAGCCAGAAGCGAAGGAATCTCCTGGAGCTTCTGTGAATCTTGATATGGTAGTAAGCATCCAGGAGATCTATCGAGCACATGCAGTCGCATTCTTGAAGATAAGAAATAATGGGCTGTAGGGTGACCATCCGGAATTTCTGTTTGGCGACAGCTAGGTTTAAGTTCGACAGGTCCAAAATGGGTCTTAAGTCCCCCGTCTATTTTGGCACTAAAAATAACCTGGAGTAAATGCCTGACCCTGACTGATCGGGGGGGGGGGGGGGGTGGTGGTGGTGGTGGTTTGATGGCTCGTTTTTGAAGCAGCTTGGAAACCTCTAATGCTGCCTTCTCCTTTTGACGGGGTGGAACATCTGCGAGTCATTTTGGTTGGATAGGAGGGGCAACAAACGGGATGGTGTAACCTCTGGATATTATCTGAAGCACCCAACAATCTGCAGTTAAGGACTCCCATGCCACTGGGTGCAATGATAATCTTCCCCGACTGCCTCCAGAGTAGGACAGTCGGGCAACCCCTCAGGGCTGCTGAGCGGGCCTGTCTGAGAAGGGATACCTAGATCCAAAGTTCCTCAGACACCCTCTGCCTCAGGGAGGGCATCTGTCCTGTCCCCCTCTGCCTTTGAGGGACGAGTTGTCCTGAGAGTCCAGGGAAAACTGTGAATTCCAGAACCACACCTTCTTCTGCCCTCTCTGATTCCTGGAAAAGGATCTTTGAGGACTGGATTAGCGGATTCTGACGGCAGACAAAATCTTCCCGTCTTTTTCACTCTAGACAAGGGTGTCACGTACGGTCTTTCCAAAGAGGGAAGAACCATCGAAGGGAGCATTCGTAAAAGATGCCTTGAAGGAGGTCTGCAAACTGACACAGTCTGAGCCAAGCGTGTCACCTCATAGCTACGCCGGTCCCAGCCACCCTAGTTGCTCTTTCCGTAGCATGAGAAAGGAGGCGCGTGGACATGTTTGACACTGATTTGACAGTAGACATCTTTGTGGAGAACAGACGCTTGCCCTCCTGCGACAAAGACTCTGGAGGCGACTCAGCTAACTCTGTGACTAGGCTTCACTGCAGTCGTATAACATGTGCCAAGTAGCGCTCAGATGGAAAATGTTGCTGAAGAATACACTCGCTTCCCAAATTGATCCACCGTCCTGGACTCCTTATCCAGAGGGTGGACCAAGGAACTCTCTTGAGCCAGTTCCCTCTTGGTGGCGGCTCCAACCACCATAGCGTCCACAGGGGATCCCTTACACCATGCCTGTCTGTCAGAGGGTGGAGAGAGAATCCTGTCCGGGTGCTTAGGTATCGGCTCTATGGTGTCAGGCTGCTTCCATGCCAGCGTGGTGATAAGATCCACTAAAGGATCTGCTGGCAGGGTCACCCAGGATGTAGATGGGCCTGTGCCAAAAGCCTCCAGGAACACTGATTCATCCGTAGAAGGTTTTGGGGCTGAGCAATTGACTCTCTGGTGGAGGGTCTCCATGATGTTTCCAAAGAAGACATCCTCGGGAGGTGACCTGAGGGAACCCTCTCCATCTAAATCAGTGTCTTATGTAAGGGACTCAGGGGAGTCCAGTGCCTCCTTTTGCACGTGCTTACGAGGACCTTCTTCAGTGGGACTCTCTGAAGAGGGCTCATGAGCCACGGGGGGGTTCCTCCAAGGGAACCGCCTGGGGCTCCTCTAGCATGGACTGTCCCTGAGACAAGATGAAGGGAGTCGTAACCAAATCCAAGGAAGTTTGGACGGAATCCAAGTTAATAGGCTGGGGTCTCTATCCTTGGGAGAGAACCCTCTCTACCACGTTGAACACCGATGGAGAGCGCACCTCCTTAGAGCCCAACAAGGAGGAAGCTCTCCCCGGGTCCGCCGTGGGGATCGGGGCCGAGGCTAGGGTAGCCAGAGCTCCAAAGGAACGGCTTGGATCCAACAAGGTCGGAGCCAAGACACCTCCATCCCCACGCGTCCGACTCCCTGTCCTAGCTAGTCAGATCCGAGGAACTCAAGGTAATCTCCAGAGTCGAGGTTGGAGTAACCAGCGGGGCCGAATCCCACCTCTGAAGATCCTCAGATCCATATATCTCAAAACCGCAGGCCAGATCGGGGAAGGAGAAATCGGATAAAAGAATGGCATGGAGGTCCCCCCTCCAGAGGGAGAGGGGCCTGGCAAGACTCCCATCTGGATTTGGGTCCGAATGAATCTCCTCATCATACTGTCTATATCCATTTCAGAAAGACTCCGAGTTTTTTTTTTTGCAACAACCGACAAATAAGCGTTAGGGGAGGAAAAGGGAATGGATAAACTCTCAACACGAAGCCCCCCCAAAAAAAAGCACTTACAATAAATCCTAAGGCTCAGAGCTATGGAGATCACGATGCTGATGCACGAAGTGGCAAATGAGATCTGAGGGAAAGCAGGAGATGGTGGTGTGTTATGGGTAAGGGGGAGGAGCTTGGAGCAGATGGTTGCAAAGTTGCCAGCTCAGATCTGATATGGATCCGAACACCCACAGGTTGCAGATAAAATTAAGTTAACTACTTCAGATCAAAATATAACCATAAGCCTGTCCAACTACATGACAGTACAACTGTTTTGAAAAATTCAAAACCAAAGCATACAATCCTCCAAAAATGCATCTGAAAACTTCAAGCGGCAAACAAGATTGGAGGTATTGGAGTGCAATACAGGGAATTATGGGTAGGGGAGTCAAAGAACTGGAGCCAATGAAGCATCAAATTTGGTGCAGAGGTCAGCTCAGATCAGATCTGAAGTCCTGTATGTTGAATCAGGTGAAAATAGACAACATTGGCAACACTGGATCTATTACCTAACTCCTCAAAAGCTAAAACTATGCTCTTCGGAACCTCCACTAAAAAGCCAAAAAAGAAAAAAACTCACTTCTTATTCTTGACCACATTAATAATGCCACTGAGCAGGTTAACACTTTCAGATATCCAGGAGTCTGGCTTAATCCCTTACTTAACTTCCATGAACATCTTGAAAACAACCAGAAAAAAAAAAATTAACTCCCTAATGTTTTGGGCCAACAGAATCTCCTCTTTTCTCTCCGATCAAACAAGAAATGCTATTGGCAAATGGATTCTTTTAGCCCAGCTTGAATACTGCCTACCTCTTGTAGCATCTGCTTACAAAAGAAACTCTACCTCCATCAACAATCACCAAACCCATCTGACGCTTCATTACCTTTTACACAAAGTATGAACACCCCTTGCTTACATTAGTCAAAGCCAACCGGCTGCCAGTTCAGCAATGAGTCAAATCCACTCCTTGGCTCTGAACATTTCCAGCTCCTGAAAGAAAACTCCTTTACTTCCCTTTCCTCAAGTTAACTCATACAGTTCACAGCCATTCAGGGCCTTCCTAGCAAGCACCTAAAAGCAAACTGCCATGATCTAATCAATCCCATTCTACTCTTGGGTTCAAGCTCTGGTGGGATTGTACCTCAAATCTGAAAGGCTCTCTAACTACTACTCCTTTTGGGTACAACTTAAAGAACATTTCACAATACAAGTTACTCTTAAATGCTCTGCTTCAGGTCACAAAACTTAGTCTCCCCAATCACCAACACATAATGCTCATCATTTTCACTAACATCTCTTCTCTACCTCTTAACATGTTGCTACTCTAACTCATGTAAATATTGTGCACAGCAGTTTCTGTTGACTACCTTCTTAATTCATTTTCTCAATTGTATATTAACTACACCTTTGTTTTTAGTGTGATCTTTCATTGTATAAATTATTTTAATTTTTTCTACTTGATATATTTACATTCTGGGCTGAGACTGACATTGGTCCAGTGGGGTTACCCAGTTAAGAAATTGTATGTATAAACAGACAAGCAAATAAATGGACTAGGCCAAAAGTCACTCAATGTACAATGACAGGGGCAGATTTTCCCAAAGAAGGAGGAGGACAGTTTCTTCATCAGAGGATTATTTGACTGTTCATTAACAGGTGGCCTGTAGTGGTTTGCAGTACTGCCTCATAGCAACTGGTTCTTTAGTTCAATTCTTGGCTAGACTGCCTTCTTTGTGAAGTCTGCATGCCTTCCTTGTATCCACAGTTTTTTAGCTACATGCCAAAGACCTGCTACACATTCAGAGCATTCCACTAAACTGACAGTAGGTATGACAGCGAGTTGCACACTCTGGGATGAGCTGACATCCAATTCACGATTAGTTTCTATGCTTTGCACACAGAGTATAGGAATGTATCAGGCTTCCCCGTGACCATGATGTGGCTTAAGTGAATAATCAAAGTATGAATGAATGAATGTTCAACAAGATGATGACCTACCACAGATGGACTAAAATCTACATGCATTCTGCAAGGAAATAAACTGGCTGCTATTTAAGCTCATAACCCTTTGTAAATGGTGTCATAATGTGGGAAAGGGAGAGCACAAAATACACAATACCTTACAACTGCATGTTTCTGCAGTATCTTCTGCTGCACATTCATCCTTTACATCTCAACACAGGGGTTATACACATGGTAACCCACAAAGCAACGAAAGATAAAAAGAAGTTATGTACTCACCATAATGTTCCATCTGAATAGTTGTACTTCATTTGTCTTCAGCCTGTGGGAATACAGATCCGTATCGGATCTGAGCCAGCAAATATTACTAGCATCAGCTCCGAGCTCTAGACTCCTCCCCTTACCCATAACACACCTCCACTGCCTTCCATCCCCAGATCGAGTTTGCTGAACTTATACTTAGAACCTGACCTAATAACATACTTGTGACGTATATTGCAGCCCGTAGGCTGAACATGCGCCAAGGTCCAGGGGAAGGAGGGAGGAAGGAGGGAGGGAGGGAGGGAGGGACGGCTGAAGACAAATGAAGTACCATTACTTAGACGGAACTTTATGGTGAGTACATAACTTCTTTATCTGTAGTAGTTTACTTCATTTGGTCTTCAACCTGTGGGACAGAGTCCCCAGCTACTAAATTCCTGGGAGGCCCTCATGGAAGGATATTCTGGAGCACAGCGGAGCCAAACGATGCTCTCCTTCTGGAAGTCAAATCCAATTTGTAATGAGAAATAAATGTACGAGATGAGGACCAAGTAGCTGCAGAACAAATATCATCCAAAGACACTCTAGACCAGAAAGCCGCAGACGTAGCCATAGACCTAGTGGAATGAGCTTTTACCTGACCTGGAGGAGACATGCCTTTGTCCTTATAGACCTGCAGGACGCATGAAGAAATCCACCTAGCTATAGTGACCTTGGAAATAGGTTTCCCCAAAAAGGGTCTATACCAAAAAAGGGTCTATAGAAGGAAACAAACAACTGATCAGATTTACAAAAATGTTTTGTCCTGTGTAAATAGAATCGCAACTGTTTATGAACATCCAACATGTGTAGCTTGTATTCCATCTTGTTCGTAAGATTGGGAAAAAACACATGCAAATTTATAGTCTGATTGATATTGACTGGTGATGCCACCTTATGTAGAAAAGATGGATTGGTTCGAAGGGAAACTCTGTCTTTATGAAAAATCATATATGGAAGTTTGATGGACAAGGCCTATAATTCCGAAACCCTTCTAGCAGATGTAATAGCTACCAGAAAAGCTGTTTTCCACCATAGAAATTTTAGATCTGCAGTAGCAGCAGGCTCGAAAGGTGGAGTGACCAGAACTTACAGAACCATAGTAAGGTCCCACAGGGGAACAAGATCTTTGACCGGGGGCATAGCAAAAAGGTGCCCTTGATAAAAGCTTTACACAGGCTGGAAGATGCAAAGGATGCAGAATTTTCACCCACATGAAAATGGGAAATGGCCGCCAACTGAACTTTGACAGTAGAAGAACTAGCGTCATGCTGGAAAATATCAGCTAGAAAATCAAGAACAGCAGAAATAGGTACCGTGAAAGGGTCTAAACTCCTCTGAGAGGCCCAGAAAGAAAAACATTTCCACTTGCTGCGATAAACCTTTCTAGTTGAAGACTTATGAGCAGCTACCAAAATAGATCTAACTGAGGAGGATAGTCTGGGAGTCCTAGCAATTATGGGAACTGAAGCAGCCAAGCTGTGAGCTTCAGGCTGTCCAGATTCGGATGAGGCACCCCTGAGGGGTGTGAAATCAAATCCTGAATGGGATCTAAGATCCAAGGTGGAGCCAGAAGGTGAGACCAAAGGAAGCAAACCATGCCTGGCGAGGCCAAAATGGGGCAATGAGGATCACCTTGCTCCCCAGTCGACAAGCTTTCTGTAGAAACCTGGGAATGAGAGGTACTGGCGGGTAAGCATACAGAAGATCGGGAGGCCAAGCATGAACTACAGCATCTCTGGGGGACTCCCCCCGGAGGGGGGTTCAGAGCAAAAAACCTGCTGCACTTTGCACTGGAAGGAGATGTGAAGAGATCGCAGCAAGGTTGACCCCACTCGCTGAAGATCTGTTCCACCACTGATAGATTCAGAGACCACTCGTAAGGCATCAGAATAGTCTGACAGCCTGTCCACTAGAATGTTGGACCGTCCAGAATGTGCATTGCGATGAGAAAGCAACCGGTGGAGATCGCCCATTCTCACACTCTCATAGCCTCGTGACAAAGGAGGTAAGATCTGGTCCCTCCCCTGTTTGTTGATATACCAGACTACTGACATGTCTGACTGAATGGCAATCGTCCAAAGAGGAAGAAAGGCATGAAGGGCTTGTAACGCTAAAAGGACTGCCCTCATCTCTAGGACACTGATATGCAAGCTGGTCTATATGGGGGACCACAGACCTTGGACTGTTCTGCCCGAACAATGCCCCCCACCCAAACTGGGAGGCATCCGTGGATACTGTGGTTTGGGCTGAGGCTGGAACAAAGGGTCGTCCCTCCAAAATGTCTGGAGAGCTCATTCACCATATGAGGGATAACTGACACACTTGACTTACGTGGATAGGGTAAATTAGTGGTAGTTCCAACAGGGACCACTGAACTGCTAGAGTCCACTGAAGAATCCGCATGTGTAGCCGAGCACACGGAATAAGAGTTATGGTCACAGCCATCGATCCTAGGGCCCTCAACACTGATTTCACCGTCGGGAGGTGAGAACAGCAGATCAGGGAGACATGCATCCTGAGGTTCTGAACTCTCTCCGAAGTCAAGAATACTTTGCACTGAAGTGTATCTATCCTGGCACTAATGTAGTCTATTACCTGTACAGGATTCTAGGAGAGATTTGGATGTGTTGCTTGTGATACCCAAACTCAGGGCAAGTATCAGAAAGTAATACCTGGTTTGGGAAAGTAGACGCCTGATGGGAACGGTGAGAAGCCAATCGTCCAGGTATGGATAGACCTAAATACCCTGAAGCCTCAGGTGAGCCGCTACAACCACCATCACTTTGGTAAACACCCTGGGGGCTGTGGTGAGACCACAGGGTAGGGGGTCGAAACTGATAATGACTGGCCCCCTAGCCTAAAGCGGAGGAACTTCCTGGAGCTTCTGTGCATTTTTATGTGACAGTAAGCATCCTGGGGGTCTAACGAGCACATCCAGTTGCTCCCTTGCAGGTACGGCATGATGGCCTGTAGTGTGACCATCCGGAATAGCTCTTGGCAATTGAGCAGGTTCAGGGGTAGAGGTCCAAAATGGGCCTTAAGTCCCGGTTTTCTTTGGCACCAAAAAAGAACCTGGGTGAAGCCCAATCTGGACTGATCTGGGGGGAACGGTTTCAATGGCTTGTTTTTCTAGCAGCTTGGAAATTTCCTGTGCTGCTGCCTCCCTTTGTGTGGGTGGAACGCCCAGGAGATAAGGGGTAACCCACAAAGGGGATAGAATATCCTCTGGATATGATTTGAAGCACCCAGCGGCCTGTAGTCATTGACTCCCATGCCGCTGGGTGCAAGGACAATAGTCCCCCAATTGCCTCCAGAGTAGAGCAGCCGGGCAACCCCTCAGGGTTCCTGTCCAGGTCTGTCTGAAAAAGGTTCTTGAGACCTGAAGTTTCACGGACCCCCTCTGCCTCTGGGCCAGCATCCATTCTGTACCTCTCTGCCTCTAGGAGAAGAAGAGCCCTGAGTGTCCTGGGAATACTGAGACTTCCTGAACCACATCTTCTTTTGCCCTCTCTGGTTCAGGGAAAAAGATCTTTGAGGGTTAGAGAAGTGGATTCCGACGGCAGACAGTGTCTTCCTGTCCTTCTCACTTTGGACTAGTGTTTTCTTGACGGCCTTAACAAAAAGTCTTGAGCCCTCATAAGAGGCATTGGTCCATCATCCGTGACTCCCGGTCAGGAGGGTGGACTGAGGAACTCTCCTGAGATAGTTCCTTTTTAGTGGCTGCTGATACCACCATGGCATCCACAGGGGCTCACCAGGATGGCCTGTCAGTGTGTGTGTGTGTGTGGGGGGGGGGGGGGGGGAAAGAAAGAGAAAGTTTTAAACTTACAGTACAGAAATCACCCACTGCTAGCTGGAGCTCTGAAGACATGATGTATAACAAATCGCGGCAAACAACATCTGGGGGGAAGGCAGTGGAGGTGAATTATGGGTAAGGGGAGGAGTCTGGAGCTTGGCACTGATGCTAGTAATATTTGCCGGCTCAGATCAGATTTGGGATCCATATTCCCACAGGTTGAAAACCAAATTAAGTAAACTACTTCAGATCAGCATTAGAAAGCATTTGAAAGAAGCACATTTCATTTTTTCTTGCACTGCAATAATCTGTTGAACATTCAATATAGATCAGCTTTTTAAATGAAATATTTAACCCTTTATCAGATTACTTCATAAATCCACATCATGGAGGAGAATGAATGAGTGCCACATTTGTAATCCAACCTAGTCTATAAGGCCAAATTAGCCTAATCTGTGTAAAAAACAAAGAGAAGTAAGTATCAGTGAAGCCCACATTTTTTTTTTTTTTTTTTTCCTAGTTGAACAGAAGCATAAATGATGTTACTGGTACTTATAGTTTCAGCATAAACACAATCAAAACAACGTGCACCAATTGCCTCATCCCACTGATTTAGGTTATCATGAAAATCACTAAAGCAAGAACAGTGGTAGATAGAAGGAATAATGGTGATGATTTACCAACACTGTGCAATCAAAGAATGGACGGAGTGACTGCAAGAAGGACTGGGGGTTTGAAACCAAGGAGGAACAGAAACAGGGTGAGGGCAAGAGAAGAGAGAGATGCAGATTTATTTCATGCAGTAATTACTGATACTTTACCCTAGTATCAGCAACTTGAAGTTGCATTATTATCTGATTTAAGACTTTGTTGATTTCCTATTAGAACAAATATGTATCCATACTTCTGAAGATGTGTTAAAATCGAGGTGTCTATCCATGCCACCACTGTCCAGGTGAATGCTCGGTATCCAGTAGAAGTTAATTAAGAGTGCCATGGCCGACACTCTCCATCATAAAAACTCGTCCACACCCACCCCTGTTTTATTGTCCACCTAAAAATAAGATGATACAGCTCAGTGTGTTTCACTGGGTCCCATTAATACAAGTAAAAACTGTTGGCAGCTTTAGTCAACCAACAAAGTACCACTACTAGGCTGTAAAAAAAAATGCAACTATATAAGAACTTATCATGGCAGCAGGTATTCTACAGACTCTCACAGTAAATAAAGTAATATCAGGCACTGATATACTTTCTGAGCAAGCATCTTGCTAACTTCTGCAGTCTGACATGGATTTATACACTGACTGTGATCAAGAATTTTTGTGCTAAAACTGGCAATCCCAAAAAATTTTATTTTATGTCTTGGGCCCACCATAGGAATTCCTTTTGCAGACATGGAATTATTGGAATAATTGCTTCCAAGCTGTGACTGTGTTGAGACCATAGATTTTTTAGGTACCATTGAAGTTTCCTCATATGCAGCTTTGCACACGGGATTAGAAGAATGCAAGATGCCATGAATCCCAGAGCCTGCAGGATTTTCCTTGCAGTAAGCCTGGTACTTTTTGCTAGTGTTTTGAAGTACTGAGATAATTGCCCTTGTTTTTCTGGCGTAAGGTATGCCATCTGGGTGTTTGTGTCCAAGCTGGCACCCAGGAAGGTTATTTTCTGAGATGGTGTTAGCCTTGATTTCTCCTTGTTGATGGTGTATCCCAGAGAAAGCAGTAACCGTGTCACATATGCCAGATGTTCCAGTAGTATATGTTTGCTGTCCGCTTGGATCAGGCAGTCGTCCAGATAAGGGTAAATTTGTATCCCTTGAAGTCTGCAATAGGCAATCACTGATGCCAGGCACTTTGTGAATACTCTGGGCCGAGTAGATAAGCCAAAGGGCAATGCAGAGAATTGATAGTGGATTGAACCTGCAAGAAATCTGAGGTATCTTCTGCAGCTTTGTCTGATTGGGACATGCAGGTATGCCTCCTTGAGGTCCAATGTTACCAGCCAAAACTCCTTGCCCAGCATGGGAAGAAGTTGCTGTAATGTGAGCATCTTGAATTTTGGTACGAGTAGAAATGTGTTTAGGATGGATAAGTCCAGAATGGGTCTCCAGTCGGTTCCTTTTCTTGGTACCAGGAAAAGTCTGGAATAAAAACCTTGACCTTGTTGGTGCGTAGGTACCCTTTGTATAGCTCTCATGTTTAGGAGCTTTGAAATTTGCAGTTGTGCCTCTACCCTTTGATTTTGTGGTAGGTTTGGCATGCCTCTCATTTTTGGAAGAGTGTGAAATTGAAATTTGTAGCCTCTGTTTATAATGTCCAGTATCCATTTGTCTGTTGTGACAATATGCCAATTGCTTGCAAATAATGCTAGTTTCCCTCCCAAAGGTGCTGCCAGCTGAGACTTGCTTGGCATGGAAATGAGGGAGTCATTGGGTTTGCTTCCTGTATTGTTGTGCACTGTCTTCACCACCTCTTGGTGCTGGAGATTGCCATTGTCTGCCTCTATATGATCTTTGTGATTGCCCTCTGCCCCTTGCGCGTCTGTATCTACCTCTTTGGGGCTTGTCAGTGGCTGGAAAGGACCAGTTTTTTGAAGGCCAATTCCTGCTAAATCGTGGTGGCTGGACCTGTAAGAAAGCTTTGACAGTTTGCATAGATTTGGCTTTTCTTCCATTTTTCGTAGTATATCCTCAGCATTAGTACCAAAAAGTACATCCTTTTGTAACGGAGCATCAAGAAGTTTAGCTTTCACATGATCAGGCAAATTTTGTTCCCTAAGCCAGGCATGTCTGCGAATGACTGATCCTGTAGCAGCCGCTCTACTGGAGGCCTCTAGGGCATCATAACCACATTGTAAGGTGTGTTTACCCACTTGTTCTGCACTATGCATCATATCCTGTAACTCTTTTAAATCTGGTTGTTCAGGTTGAGACATTTTGTTTTTAATTGTGATAACAGGAACTGTTGATATTTAATCATATGAAACTGGCAGTTTAAGGCCCTCATGGCTAGGGTGGCGAGGTATATACCTTCTTACCCCACCTTTCTAGAGATCTAGATTCCCTTTCTGCAGGAAGTGGATTCTTGGCAGTGGAGGCCTTTATTCCCTTAGGGCCTTGTGAAATGGTTTCAGGGTCAGCATTATGGCCTTTGTAGAGAAATTGGTGAGAACTGGGTACTCTGTAATATCTATCAGGTTTTACTGGTGCAGGAGGCAGAGAATCAGGATTAAGACAAGCCTCCGAATAGACATCATCCAGTACCTCCAAAACAGGGGGTATAGCCAGAGGTCTGTGCTGAGGTAACCAAAGAAATTCCCTAAGTCTTTTCTTGGAGTCTGAAAAGTCTTGGCCTTCCCAATGGAAGTGTTCCCTCAAGGTGTGCAAGGTTCCCCAAAAGAAAAATCCTCAGGGGGGGATACAGAAGGAATGGACTGTTCTGCATCCGAATCCTCAAAAGGGGAATAAGAGTGTTCCTCTGCATCAGAATGCTCTGATAAAATGGATCCCTGATCAGAAGAGGGGGATTCTTCCTCCACTCTGGGTCTCTTGTCAGGAGGGGGCTGAGAACCTCTGATAAGAGTTATTAGATCCTCAGCCATTTTAAGCATCTGTTTCTTAGGCATGGGTCCAGGAGATGGGCCTTGAGCAGCAGGCCTAGTGTGATGCCTGGCTGCTTTGGATTTAGTAAAGGCCTTAATAGAAAAAGAAGATGAAGGCCTAAATACACCATGGGTGGAGGTAGATCTGTCCACATTAGTAGGCTCGACATAAGCTGGGGCTTCGGTTGTAGTCTGGGAAAGGGCCGATGACCCAGCGATCTCGGGTACAGAAGACACCGCCAAAGGAGTGTTGTCGGTAGTCAGGGACTGCAAAGGCGTCTCACTGAGAACCGGACCACGTGTAGCCTGTTTCGGCGTGGTGTCGGTGGAGACCGCGGGCCTCGCATGTCGGTCCTTTTCCTTGCGTTTTTTGGATAAAACGGTAGTCGGAGTGTCCGACGACATTTTATAGTCAAAAGCTTTACCAAAATAGTGTTGGGCGAACTCCGCCCGACGCTTGATAGTGCTTATTGAAGGTAGCGCAAAGCGACAGCCCGAGACGCCGTGGTCTGGGCCCAAACAAGGTATGCAAAGGGAATGGAAATCCTTATGCGGTATTTGCTTCCCACAAGAAATACAATTATTAACTTTTTCTGACATCGGTCTGAGGCAAGAAAAGTTTCAACGGGTACTTAGCTTTAATGAAGACTTCGGTTCCAAATATTTTCGTAATTCAGGAGCTGGCCGACCGGCACTTGCGAACTGCTTCTGCTTCGGGCACCGCGCGGCAAAAAAGACTGGAGAACATGGCGTCGGCTGTGTCTTGTATACTCTGGCCTTCCTGACGTCAGAAGAGTAAGCGACGACAACCGATGCCGGACCAAGACTTTGGAATTCGGCCGACCGAGGGACCGCCTGACGGCTGAAAACCCCATCTGTGATTACTGCAGCTGTATGCACGATGAACATCAACAGATCAGGGAGACATGCATCCTGAAGTTTTGAACTCTCTCCGAAGTCGAGAATACTTTGCACTGAAGTGTATCTATCCTGGCACTAATGTAGTCTATTACCTGTACAGGATTCTAGGAGAGATTTGGATGTGTTGCTTGTGATACCCAAACTCAGGGCAAGTGTCAGAAAGTAATACCTGGTTTGGGAAAGTAGACACCTGGTGGGAACGGTGAGAAGCCAATCGTCCAGGTATGGATAGACCTAAATACCCTGAAGCCTCAGGTGAGCCGCTACAACCACCATCACTTTGGTAAACACCCTGGGGGCTGTGGTGAGACCAAAGGGTAGGGGTCGAAACCGATAATGACTGGCCCCCTAGCCTAAAGCGGAGGAACTTCCTGGAGCTTCTGTGCATTTTTATGTGACAGTAAGCATCCTGGGGGTCTAACGAGCACATCCAGTCGCTCCCTTGCAGGTACGGCATGATGGCCTGTAGTGTGACCATCCGGAATATCTCTTTGGCAATTGACAGGTTCAGGGTAGAGAGGTCCAAAATGGGCCTTAAGTCCCCCGTTTTCTTTGGCACCAAAAAGAACCTGGAGTAGAAGCCCAATCTGGACTGATCTGGGGGGGAACGGTTTCAATGGCTTGTTTTTCTAGCAGCTTGGAAATTTCCTGTGCTGCTGCCTCCCTTTGTGTGGGTGGAACGCCCAGGAGATATGGGGTAACCCACAAAGGGGATAGAATATCCTCTGGATATGATTTGAAGCACCCAGCGGCCTGTAGTCATGGACTCCCATGCCGCTGGGTGCAAGGACAATAGTCCCCCAATTGCCTCCAGAGTAGAGCAGCCGGGCAACCCCTCAGGGTTCCTGTCCAGGTCTGTCCGAAAAAGGTTCTTGAGACCTGAAGTTTCGCGGACCCCCTCTGCCTCTGGGTCAGCATCCATTCTGTACCTCTCTGCCTCTAGGAGAAGAAGAGCCCTGAGTGTCCCGGGAATACTGACACTTCCTGAACCACATCTTCTTTTGCCCTCTCTGGTTCAGGGAAAAAGATCTTTGAGGGTTAGAGAAGTGGATTCCGACGGCAGACAGTGTCTTCCTGTCCTTCTCACTTTGGACTAGTGTCTTCTTGACGGTCTTACCAAAAAGTGTTGAGCCGTCATAAGAGGCATTGGTCCATCATCCGTGACTCCCGGTCAGGAGGGTGGACTGAGGAACTCTCCTGAGATAGTTCCTTTTTAGTGGCTGCTGATACCACCATGGCATCCACAGGGGAGCCCTTATTCCAGAATGGCCTGTCAGTGTGTGTGTGTGTGTGTGTGGGGGGGGTGAAAGAAAGAGAAAGTTTTAAACTTACAGTACAGAAATCACCCACTGCTAGCTGGAGCTCTGAAGACATGATGTATAACAAATCGCGGCAAACAACATCTGGGGGGAAGGCAGTGGAGGTGAATTATGGGTAAGGGGAGGAGTCTGGAGCTTGGCACTGATGCTAGTAATATTTGCCGGCTCAGATCAGATACGGATCCATATTCCCACAGGTTGAAAACCAAATTAAGTAAACTACTTCAGATCAGCATTAGAAAGCATTTGAAAGAAGCACATTTCATTTTTTCTTGCACTGCAATAATCTGTTGAACATTCAATATAGATCAGCTTTTTAAATGAAATATTTAACCCTTTATCAGATTACTTCATAAATCCACATCATGGAGGAGAATGAATGAGTGCCACATTTGTAATCCAACCTAGTCTATAAGGCCAAATTAGCCTAATCTGTGTAAAAAAAAACACAAAGAGAAGCAAGTATCAGTGAAGCCCACATTTTTCCTAGTTGAACAGAAGCATAAATGATGTTACTGGTACTTATAGTTTCAGCATAAACACAATCAAAACAACGTGCACCAATTGCCTCATCCCACTGATTTAGGTTATCATGAAAATCACTAAAGCAAAAATAGTGGTAGATAGAAGGAATAATGGTGATGATTTACCAACACTGTGCAATCAAAGAAGGGACGGAGTGACTGCAAGAAGGACTGGGGGTTTGAAACCAAGGAGGAACAGAAACAGGGTGAAGGCAAGAGAAGAGAGAGATGCAGATTTATTTCATGCAGTAATTACTGATACTTTACCCTAGTATCAGCAACTTGAAGTTTCATTATTATCTGATTTAAGACTTTGTTGATTTCCTATTAGAACAAATATGTATCCATACTTCTGAAGATGTGTTAAAATCGAGGTGTCTATCCATGCCACCACCGTCCAGGTGAATGCTCGGTATCCAGTAGAAGTTAATTAAGAGTGCCATGGCCGACACTCTCCATCATAAAAACTCGTCCACACCCACCCCTGTTTTTTATTGTCCACCTAAAAATAAGATGATACAGCTCAGTGTGTTTCACTGGGTCAACGAATACAAGTAAAAACTGTTGGCAGCTTTAGTCAACCAACAAAGTACCACTACTAGGCTGTAAAAAAAAATGCAACTATATAAGAACTTATCATGGCAGCAGGTATTCTACAGACTCTCACAGTAAATAAAGTAATATCCAAGGCACTGATATACTTTCTGAGCAAGCATCTTCTTCTGCAGTCTGACATGGATTTATACACTGACCGTGATCAAGAATTTTTGTGCTAAAAACTGGCAATCCCAAAAATTTTATTTTATGTCTCAGTGACAGCTTGTACCATAAAATCAATATTGTTTCAAAAGGAAAGTACAGTTGCACAAGTTCCACTTACTTGTAATAGCAGATGTTCATAGAACACACTACCTTACTGGCATTCAGGTTGTAGTGCCCTACTACCCTTTCTCTGGCAATCTCTTAGAGGTTCAGACACCTCCCTCTGCATTTCTGTGAATGTGAATAAAAAGAAGTTCTTACACATGGGTACGGAGCCATCGGCTCCGAGTCAGCCGCTTTACTAGCTAAAGATCTCAGAGTAGCTCGAGGCCAGGCCCCTATCCCATGATGCTCTCTGTCCTACCCCAGGTCTAGTTTTGCTGAACTCAGCAAGGGAAGTATAACACACCAAATACTCCAGCCGGAGTAAGAAATTCCAGAACAAGACTACCAGACCCCAAGTCTACCCTTTCTTCAAGACCCTGAAGGGGGAAGGTGGGTGGGAATGTAAGAATACAAGCGAGATGAATAACTCACATGGAACGTTATGGTAAGTACATAACTCCTTTATGTGAAGTTGTTCAATCTCGCTGTTTATTCTTACATATGGGTAGTGTCCCAAGAACCCTAATCCTGGGTGTCTCATGGGAGTATATTCCTGAGGACAGTGGAACCAAAGGAAGCCCTCTCCCTAGAGGCCCTGTCCACTTTGTAATGAGTGATAAAGGTATGAGGCTTAGACCAAGTGGCAGCTGCACATATAGTGTCCAAAGGTAAACGAGCCGTATAAGCCGAAGACATAGAGATGGCTCTAGTTGAATGGGTCTTCACACCATATTCCAATGTTTGGTTAGCTGAAGAGTAGACAAATGTAATGCAGTCGGTTAACCCCTTGGAAAGGGTAACTTTAGAAACTGGTAATCCTTTCTTGGCATCAGCATAAGATACAAAAAGTTAGTCAGATCTTCTAAATTCCTTTGTCCTGTCCAAATAGTATCTCAATTGTCTGTGGACATCAAGTTTATGCGACGTGTATTCCAACTGATTAGAATGATTACGGAAAAAGGTTGGAAGCTGAATAGTTTGGTTCAGATTGGTCTCAGAACACACTTTTGGCAAGAATGAAGGATTAGTCCTCAGTGAAACCCTGTCCGGATGAAACAACAAATACGGTGGGTTTGACAGAAAGAGCTTGAAGCTCAAACACCCTGCGTGCTGAGGTAATGTCCACCAAGAAAATAGTCTTCCAGGAGAGAAACTTCAACTGACAGTATGATGCGGGTTCAAAGGGGGGAAGAATAACCCGGGGCAGCACAAAATTTAGATTCCAGGGAGTAAAGGGCTCTCTAACAGGCAGCCTAAGATGAATGGTGCCCTTAAGGAAGACCCAACAATCTGTGAGACATTAAGTTAGAACCCTCAGCTCTGAGATGAAAATTCGAGATGGCAGCCAATTGGACTCTAATAGTGGCAGCTGCAGCACCTTCATGAAAAAGCTTAGAGAGGAATTCCAGGATACTAGCAATCGGGGCCACATAGGGATCAATGTTATTTTGAAAAACCCAAAAGGCAAATCACTTCCATTTACTAGCATACAACTTTCTGGTAGAAGCCTTATGCGAAGATACAAGAATGTGCTGTATTTCTGAAGAAAAATCGCATGACCTGGCTAAGAAGGGAATTGGAGCAGCCAAGCTGTCAGTCTGAGGGAACGAAGAGAGGGATGGAGGGCCCCCGATGAATGTGTCAGTAGATCTGGAACTGGGTCCAGAATCCAAGGTTCCTCCAGGTGATAGAGTCTGAGGAAGGGGAACCAAATCTGACTAGGTTAAAGAGGGGCTATTAAAATTACAGTCCTTCCGAGTGTTTTGGCTTTCTGCAAGAACTTTGGAATTAGGGGTATAGGTGGAAAGGCATACAGGAGTCCCATGGGGCTAATCGTGTACGAGCAAGTCCCTTGGGCTGTCCCCTGGTGGGGGATTCAGGGCAAAATAGCTTCTGCATTTGGCATTCACACGGGATGCAAACGGGTCACAGCAAGGCTAGCCCCATCTGCGGAAAATCTTCTCCGCAACTTCGCTTTTGAGAGACCACTCGTGTGGTAGCAGAATGACTCTGCTCAATTTGTCCGCTATTACGTTGGATTTCCCCGGGATATGCATTGCTATCAGAAAGTGCCCGGTGGACACAGCCCACTGCCAAATTCTAAAGGCCTCTCGACACATGGGATAAGACCTGGTTCCCCCTTGCTTGTTGATGTACCAGATTACCGACATGTTGTCCGTCTGTATCGCAATTGTCCATAGAGGCAGAGAGTCGTGAAAGTGCTGCAACGCCAAAAGCACCACTCTCAGCTCCAAACTATTGATGTGCAACTGTGACTCTGTTTCCGACCAGGTGCCCTGGACATTTCTTCCCTGAAAAAGCCCCCCCCCCAACCTGAGAAGCATCCGTGGTCACCGTGGCTGATGGCGAGGGGAGAACAAATGGTCAACCCACTGTAAGTTGTTGGCTGGTCAACCACCAGTGAAGATCCTTCTTGCAAGAGTCCGTAATCATGACTAAGAATGACATGGGAAGTTGTTGGTACGACCACTACGCGAATAGTAACCACTGAAGAATGCTCATGTGCATTGGTCCCAGAGGAACTGCTATGAGCGTAGATGCCATGGTGCCTAGGAGTTTCAGTACTTGATGGACCGGTACCTTTCTTCTCTACAGAATGTCTGAGACCTGATTTCAGAGAGAAGCTATTCTGTTCAGGGGCAATCTTATTGTGGCGGTGGTAGTGTCTAGTCCTGCTCCGATAAAGGAGATACACTGCGATAACAACAACACAGACTTTTCGAAATTGATAGTGATGCCTAACTGAGAGCAGAGACTGAGAGTGTGATCCCTGGACAGAATTAGTTGATGCCTAGAGGTGACGGTAAGGAGCCAATCATCCAGATAAGGAAACACTCGGAATCCTAGATGCCTCAAGTGAGCCGTAACCAATGCCATGCATTTGGTAAACACTCTGGGGGCTGTGAGTCCAAAGGGCAGTGCTCAGAATTGGTAGTGACTGGCTCCCAGCTGGAAATGCAGATGATCTCTGAATGGCCTGGCCATTTTGATGTGGTAGTACGCATCCTTGAGATCTATACAGCATATCCAATTGCCCACTCCGAGGAATGGGAGAACAGACTGAAGCATGATCATCCGGAACTTCCCCTTCTTTACAAATGTGTTGAGTCTGCTGAAATCCAAGATGGTCCTCCAGTCCCCTGTCTTCTTTGGAACTAAAAAGAATCTGGAGTAAGTTCTGGATCCCATCTGGTCTGCTGGGACTGGCTGGATGACACTTTTCCTGCAGCCTCTGAATTTCTATGGCTGCTTGATCCCTGACACTGGGTGGAACGTCTGGGATTTTCCGACTGGCGGACTTTCTAGAAATGGGATGATATATTCTCTGGTAACAATGCTTTGTACCCAGGAATCTGTTGTAATTCCTAACCAGGCATCTGGATACAAAGCCAAGTGACCTCCGACTGCCTCCAGAGCAGGACAGTCGGGCTTCCTCTCAGGATGGGGCTTACCAAGGAACTGATCCCTGTCTCCCTGGTTCTGAGGACCCCCCTCTGCCGCCAGGGCAGCGTCTTCCATTATTGCCCCCTCCTATGCCCCTGGAGTGGGATTAACTATGTGTGTTCTGGAAAGCTCCTTGGGACTTTTGGAACCACATTTTTCCACCTTTCTGCCCTTTGGGGGTATGGTCTGGTAGGGGTGGAAAAATGGACTCCTACGGCAGATAGAGTCTTTACCTCCTGCTCACACCTAGTGAGAGTCTCCTTGACATTGGGCCCAAACACAGAAGAGCTATCAAATGGGGTGTTGACAAAGGAAGACTTGAAGGCTTCCGCAAAGGAGCATAAGCGTATCCAGGACTGTCTCCGAAGAGCTATCGCTAAACCAACTGCCCGACTCGAACCATCGGCTGCATAGGAAATGAGCCGCATGGACAAGTTCACAATGAAATTAAGGGTGTTAAGCTGTGCTGTCATTTTGTCAGAGACCGCTCCATCTGTATTACCCTGCAGAGTATCTCCGAGCTCTTTCAGGAGATCTCTTTGAAGACAGGTGAAATGAGTCAAATAGTTAAGCGATCGCATGGCAAATGTCGCAGAACTAAAGATGCGTTTCTTGTATCTGTCCATCGTCCTAGAATCTCTATTAGGAGGATGGACAGTGGAAGAGGTTTCTGACATCTCTTTCTCGGTGGCCGCTGCCACCACCATGGCATCAACGGGGATTCCCTTAGTGAGTAACATCTTGTCTTGGGGGGAGGTGATAAATTTGCTAGGCCTCCGAGGGACCAGTTCCATAGAATCAGGAGACTCCCACGTCCTTCGAGCGACCAATTCCATCAGCTCGTCGAAGGGCTGAGTAATCCAGGAGGTGGAAGGTTGAGACCCAATGGCCTTCAGAAGCACTGACTTATCCTCAGTAGGGTTAATGGACTGCCAATCACCCCTCTGTTTTAGGACTTCCAGGATATCCGCAAAGGAGATATCCTCCAAGGGGGGACCATGGGGACCCTTCCCATTCCTCTAAGTCAGTGTCTGATGTCAAAGATTCCTGAGGGGAATCTAAATGCCTCCTCTTGCATAATCTCTTCCTGGGAACCTCATCAGTGGGGGCTTCTGTTGATGTCTCAGTACAACAGGGGTCACCCAATGGGATTACCTGAAGCTCCGGGTCTCGACGCTTCAAAGGGACCTGCGATGTACAGGCAGAAAGCAGCAGTTTAGGGGAGAAAGAGGAAGGACATAACGATGTGTGCGTCTTAGACGACATAACCCTCCTCATGGCATCGAAGGCACCGCTGCTTCGACCCAAGGAAGCCGCCAGTTCCAAAGAAGTTGGCAACTTCCCCGGAGCCAAGACAGTGGGCTCCGAACCAGAGGATGGAGTTGAGTACATCTGCGCCGAAGCCCCAAGAGGAAGGGTCGGAACAGACGCATCGGTTCGACTCTCCCCCCTGCAACTGACGAGAGACTGTCGGCTCTGAGACTCTTCCAATGGAACCGAAGAAGTCAGGGTTGATGGAGCCGAAGGCACTGGAACAAGCCTCGTCTCTGAAGGCTCCACAACATTCAGATTCTCCTCCTCCAACTCCGAAGGCCCTGCTCGGCTCGGAAGTTGTAGTACTCACAGCCAATGGGACAGTCTCAGGCTTCAAACCCTGTTGGGTCAAAGCCGACAGCAATTTAGCCAGTGCCAGGTTCTCCAGAAGCCTCTGCACCACCCGGTCCACATCCACATCGGAAAGGGTCCTCGAAGAATGGGTCGAATGAACCCAAGATGCCACTGATCGAAGGATTGGAGACTTAGAATTTCGGAGACCGGTTCCAAGACCGGGGACCGGCTCTGAAACACCTGTTCAGAGCACGGCTCCAAAGACTGAGGAGCCAGCTACCGCACCTTCACAGAAAGGCTTGGAGCCGATGACCTGGGCTCTGAGGACACCTTTGAGGACTTCGACCCCTTCGAGGACTTGGAGATTTGGTCAGCCTTATCCAGGGTCTCTTGAAAATCTGGCTTCAACAAGCCTCTATCTACCAGCTTCCTTCTCCTCTCTAATAAAACTCTACTGCTGAAGGAGTGTGAGATAGAGCAGTCCTCCTGGAGGTGTACAGGCCCCAAACAATAAACACAATTTACATGTGCATCTGTAATGGACAACTTCTGGCCACATTTTGAACACTTCTTGAAGCCAGATTTTTGCTTCTCTCTCTGATCAGCCATGTTAGCAAACACAGAAATACCTTAGCATGCTAGAAGTTGTCAGAGCCCTGAACAAACTTCAATTAGCTACACAAATACAGTAACAACAAAGCACACAGCAAAAACAACAGTCCTAAGTTGTCAGATCCCTGCACAACTAAGGATATAAATGTATGTCTACAGCAAACACGCTATCTACTTGTATAAAAGGCTAGGGGGATTGTATATCAATAAAGCGATATAACCAAAAAAATGGCCAAAGGCCTAAGAGCAACCACTCTGTCCAACAAAGGAAACTAAATATAATGGATTCTATAGGCTAACCCACCTAACAGTACTAGAACTAGAACTCACAACACACTAGATCAATTATCCCACAAATATAGTATAAAGTTTGTCAAAAAAAAACAAGTAATAAAATTCTACTGGCTCGAGCTCTCCAACAACCTTGCAATCAGTTGCAGCGGCAAACTAGATCTGGGGTAGGACAGAGAGCATAATGGGATAGGGGCCTGGCCTCCAGCTACTCTGAGATCTTTAGCTAGTAAAGCAGCCAACTCGGAGCAGAGTACCCATGTGTAAGAATAAACGGCAAGATTGAACAACTTCACATCAATCATTTGCGACAGCAGGACTGTCCTTCACAACCACAGATAGCAGTGCTTCCGATTTTTCTAGGGCCCTAAAGGAATAGAAGATGGAAAATGCAAAATTTGTGAACATCTACTGATCCAAACCAAAGACAAAACAGAAAAACAAGAAAAACTAAGAAAACAACAGCAGCAACCACCAACTAAAAACTACATACATCTAAGAAACATGGGGATGGTGGGAAGGTACTGCCAGTAAAGAAGTGAGTTCTACAAATATATGCTGCTATAGCTAGTTAGAACTTAAGACAACATTATTATTTTCAACAAACACGCTGCCTTACTGGCATTTGGACAGATTCCCAAAGCTTACCCAGCCTGGGAGGAGGAAGGAGTTAGGTTCAGAAGTCCCTGGAGAAAGATCATACAGAAGCCTGCTCTAGATCTCGAAAAAGCATCCAGTTTGTAGTGTTTCGTAAAGGTATGTACCAAGTTGTTGACTATCTAATACTTCCAAGCCCACCCCTTTCCAAAATGCTACAGAAGTGGAAAAGGGCGTAGTGGAATGTGCGTTTACCTTGCTTGGATTCTCCGTGCCATGGTGGGTGTAACAAAAAAACAATACCAGAGGGCAACCAATATGCAATGGTTTGCTTAGAGGCAAGGCTGACCTTTCTTTGTCCCAGAGAAGGAAATAAAAAGTCTTTCAGTCTTCCTACAGTGCTTCGTTCTGTCAAGGTAGTACCTGACCTGCCTATGCACATCAAAAGGTATGAAGAACCTGCTCTCCCCAGTTCTTAGACTCTGGAAAGAACACAAGAGAGACTGATAGACCGATTAAGAGTAAACTCTGAAACCACTTGTGGCATGAAAGGAGGATTGGTGTGCAACACAGCCTTATCCTTGCGGAAAACAAGATAAGATAAGGGTGCACCACCATGACAGCCTGCAGTTCAGAAACTCTCCTTGTAGATGCCACAGCAATAAGCAAAAACATAAGCTATGTACTTACCATAACAATAGATCCATGTTGTCTACTTTTCACCTGGTTCAACCCTTGGATACCTGTATCTAACCTTGAAACCTTTCAAATATGTGGATCCAGGGCTCTGATTCCTCTCCTAGCCATAATCCCTCTCTCACATAACACCTCAAATTGAATATGCTTATCATACCAAAAAAATTTAATTTCATGAACGTTTAAGAACCTTCCACAAGGAAAATGAACATACTCCTGTAAAAAAAAGGGGAGAGAACCAGTTCAGGCTGAGAACAGCAATACTTCTCTAGAGTACCATCCATTTTTCAAAGCACAATAAGTGACAATTTGGAAGAGAAATGGAGGGAGGGATGTTGAACCAGACGAAAAGACAGCAAAGATCTATCATTATAAGGTACTAAGCACGTGATCAGTCATGAGAGACTCTTGACTGAACATCTAATATGTAATGTGAAACAAAGGTGTTAACAGTAGACCAAGATACAGCAGCACAAATGTCCTCAATAGGTAGTCTACACTGAAAACGAGATGAAGTTACTGCAAATCTTTTACAGTGCGGTGTATGCTTTTTGGTTAAGACAACCCTAATTTCTCACACACAAATATAATGCAATTGTGAGCCATCTAGAAAAAGTAATTTTGGAAACATTTTGTCCTAGCTTAGCTTTAGAAAATGCAACAAATAACCAATTTTCTAAAGTCTTCAGTTCTGTGGAGAGACAACCCAAGTTCCTTATGAACATCAAGCAGATCTAAAGTGTAGTCTCCTTTGTAAAAAAACTTTGTGAAGAAAAAGTACAGTTGTGTACATTTACCATAAATGTAGATGTTCGAGTGTATTCACTGTTGCAGTCATTACATTTGGGTAATCTGCTGGCAGGTTGCCCTCAGTCGGCCTGAATAACAAAGTCTTGGGTCCTGCGTCGGTTGCTGTCTCCTCTTCCATGACGTCAAGTTGTCAGGGGTATAAAACATGCAGCCGATGCCATTTTATTCAGTTTTTCTTACCCCAGATGTCAGGTGCCCCCCAAATGGGGAGCAAAAAAATAAATATAAATAAACAGTAAATATATATAAATGCATTTTTAGAAACAAACTTTACCTTCAACTAAAAGTAAATACACCACAAAGGCTTTTGAGTATAGTGAAGGAAAGAAAAGGTATAGAATGGGGGATGGCGGATGGGTAACCTGGACTGCAACAGTGAATACACTCGAACATCTACATTTATGGTAAGTGTACACAACTGTGCTATGTTCTTCGTGTTTCACTGTTGCAGTCATTACATTTGGGTAGAATCCCAAAGCTATGGCTGGGAGGATGGAACTAAACAGCATTAGGGGTGGCTATAAGGCCCTGCAGGACTGCAGTGGCAAAGCCTGCTCTGGATTTGGAGAAGAGAGGTAAATGATAACGCTTTGTAAAGATATGAACAGAGCTCCAAGTAGCAGCTTCTAGAATATCTTTGGTTGGGACCCCTCTGAGAAAAGCTGCTGAAGTAGAGGCAGCCCTGGTGGAATGTGATCTGATCCCCTTGGGCACAGGTTTACCATGATGCAAATAGCAGAAACGAATGCAGTGGCTTATCCATTTAGAAATAGTCAGCTTTGATCCTGCAGCAAATGCTACCAGTAGTTGCTCAGACTTTCTTAGAGATTTGGTCCTGTTTAAGTAGAATCTTAGTTGTCTGTGTGCATCCAGTGAATGCAGAATCAGCTCCCCCTTGTTCTGTGGATTTGAGTAAAATGTTGGCAGGTGAATGGTCTGGTTAAGAGCCACACTGGATACCACCTTAGGCATAAAAGAAGGATTGGTCCTGAGGGACACCCTGTCCGGGTAAAATATAATGAAAGGCTCCACTGCCATGAGGGCCTGTAGTTCTGAAACCCTTCTTGCTGAAGTGACTGCCAAATGAATAGCTGTTTTCCAAGATAGAAATTTTATACCCGCAGTAGCTGCTGGTTCAAAAGGAGGCAGGGTGAGTTTTTCCAGTACAAAATTGAGGTCCCATGCAGGAGTTGGTGCTCTTCTGGGAGGCCTTAAATTTTTGGCCCCTCTAAGATACTGTTTAAGCAGTGGATGAGAAAAGAGGGAAGGCTCTGTGTTGTAATGAGCCGAGATGGCAGAAGCATGGATTTTTATTGAAGAAAAAGATAGGCCCTTGTCAAGCATCTCAGTTAAATATTGTAAAATCTGAGGAATATTGGGCTTTGCTGTGTCTATTTCTTGTGCTCGTTTCCAAGCACAAAATCTCTTCCATTTATCAGCATAAGATTTTTCTAGTACTAGGCCTTCTGGCTTCCAAAATAACATCCATCACAGATTTACTGAGAGGTGTGGTTTGAATAATTAGTTGATTAGCCATGCCGCAAGATTGAGAGTTTGGAGCTGAGTATGCAGAATTTGATAGTTCTGCTGAGACAGTAGATGAGGTATTTGAGGCAAGTACCATGGAGGAAGATGTGACATGTTCCTTAGAAGCATGTACCAGTGCTGATGAGGCCAGTCCGGAGCAATTAGGATCATTTTTGGTTTTTCCTGTCTGACTTTTAGTAAGACCTTGGAGAGAAGAGGCATAGAGGGAAAGGCATAGACCGATAGGTTTTTCCAGCTGAAGGATAGAGCATCTACTTTCCATGCTTTTTTGCGATGAGCTCTTGTGCAGAATTTGTCCAACTGATAATTCTGGGGAGAAGTGAATAGATCTATGTTTGGGCTCCCCCATTTCTGTGTTAAGATGCTGAAGATTTGTGGATCCAGTTTCCATTCGTGCGGGTCCATAAGATTTCTGCTTAGGTCGTCTGCCAGAGTATTTTGCTTTCCTGGCAGGAATTGAGCTTGGAGATGTATTTTTAAAGTCAAGGCTGTGTTCCACAAGGCCATGGCTAGTCTGCAAAGGGGGAAGGAATGTGTACCCCCCTGCTTATGTACCACATAACTGTGGTGTTGTCTGTCTTTATCAGTAGTTGTCCTGGATGAAGTAAGTCTTTGAAGGCTGTCAGAGCATTCTGAACAGCTAGCATTTCTTTCTGGTTGATATGCAGATGCATTTGGTTTGGGCTCCATTTACCCTGAATGCATCTCCCTGCCAGGTGGGCCCCCCAAGCATAGTCTGATGTGTCTGTAGTTTGGGTTTGGGTGGCAGGGGGTAGAGTGAATGACAGCCCCTTGTTTTGGTGACATGTCTCTGCCCACCAAAGAAGCTCCTGTTGTAGGCAGGGAATGAGAGGAATCATCGTTTCTAGGCTGCGACAATGTTGACTCCATAAACATTTTAAGTACCATTGAAGTTTGCTCATATGCAGTCTCACATATGGAATTAGTAGAATGCAGGATGCCATAAACCCCAAAGCCTGCAGAATTTGTCTTGCAGATAACTGGGTTCTTGTTGCCATTTGTTTGAAGTATGTGGTCAGTTGCCTTTGTTTGTCTGGTGTGAGGTAAGCCATCTGGGCAGTTGTATTCAAGCTTGCACCCAGGAATGTAATTATTTGAGAGGGTGCCAGTTGTGATTTATTTTCGTTTATGGTGTACCCAAGGCATGCTAGAAGCCTTTTTACAAATGCCAGATGTTGAAGAAGAGTGTCCTTGTCCTCTGCTTGAATGAGATAATCGTCCAGATAAGGATAAATTTGAATGCTTCTTTGTCTGCAGAATGCAATTACTGGTGCCAGGCACTTTGTAAAGACCCTGGGTGCAGTAGATAAGCCAAAGGGCAGTGCAGACAATTGGTAATGCAAAAAACCTGCTTTGAAGTGGAGGTATCTTCTGCATGATTCCCTTATTGGGATATGCAGGTATGCCTCTTTTAAGTCTAGAGTTACTAACCAAGCATTCTTGCCTAGCATAGGTAGTAGCTGTTGTACAGCATTTTGAATTTTGGGATGTCCAGGAACTGTTGTTCAGAATCGATAAATCCAGTATTGGGCGCTATGAATTGTCTTTTCAGGGTACCAGGAAAAGTCTTGAATAAAAACTAGCACTTCATGCTCAAAATTTGCAATTAATTCTGGTATTGAATAGCCCCCATATCCCAGGGACATGATTTGTTTCTGGGCCTCTGCCCACTGATTTCCAAGCGGATGGCAGATCCGCCATCAGTGGGAAATGGCCCAGAAATGAAATCTGTACCCCTGGGATACTATATTTAATACCCACTTGCCCTGGGTAATTAATTGCAAATTTTGAGCATGAAGTGCTAGTTTTCCCCCCAAGGGGGCTGCCAAAAGATAAGTGCTTGATGATGGTAGAGGAAAGTCATTGAGAATGCTTACTGTAGGGTTGTGCTTTGTTTCCTCCAGATTTGGAGGTGGAGGCACCCCATTGCTTTGACCTGTAAGAACCCTGTGATTGATATCTGGAGCCTTTTGAGCACCTGGATTTGCCATGATTGGCTCTGTTGGACACAGGAAAGGACCAATTTTTAGTAGGCCAGTGCCTACTGAACCTGGGTGGTTGCACTTGCAAGAAATCTTTTACAGTTTGCATAGATTTAGCTTTGTCTTCCATTTTCTTTAAAACCTCTTCTGCCTTATTACCAGAGTATCATGCTGCAAAGGGGCATCCAACAATTTAACTTTAGCATGATCAGGCAGATTTTGCTCCTTGAGCCAGGCATAACTTCTGATCACAGATCCAGTAATGGCGGCCCTACAAGAGGCCTCCAAGGAATCAAAACCACACTGCAAAGTATGCTTTCCAACCTGTTCTGCTGAATGCAATAAATCCTGTAACTCTATTTTCCACATAATCAGAAATCAACATAATTTTCTGTTTCAGTAAGCCCATAACATACTGTTGATATTTAAGCATATGAAACTGGCAGTTTAAAGCCCTTATTGCCAAGGTTGCAGACGTATAAACTTTCTTACCCCATCTATCCAGCACCCTGGAATCTCTATCAGAAGGGGTAGGATTTTTGGCAGTAGAAGCCTTTACATCCTTGGGACCCTGAGAGACAGTCTCAGGATCAGCAGCAGGATTTTTGAAAAGAAATTTGTGGGAGTCAGGAACCGTGTAATATCTGTCTGGCTTACTAGGAGCTGGAGGCAGGGAATCAGGAGCCATGCTTGATTCAGAGAATAAGAAGTTATGTACCTACCATAACGTTCCATGTTAGTTGCCTTCATCTCACCTCCTTTCTTGCTGGATGGGTTCGGAGCCGATCCTCGGCTCCGACTCTGCCTTTTTCTAAAGCTCGAGAGCTATTTACCGGCTCGAGGTCTCCCCTTATCCCACAATGCTAGGTGTCAGATATCCAGATCTCGTTTGGAAAGCTAACACCATGGAAAAAAAAAACACACTAGCTCCCACCAAAGGTTTACCTACAGTGCTACAAACAGAGGAGGACGTAACCTAAAAACAAGGTCAACCGTAGGAAGAAGGCCTCAAAAGGGATTCTTTTCGGTCCAGGCTACAGTGATGGAGGGTGGGACACAAGAAAGAAGGCGAGATGAAGACAACTAACATGGAACGTTATGGTAGGTACATAACTTAAGTTGTCTATCTCATCTTCATTCTTGCTGGATGGGACAGCGTCCCTAGCACCTTAGCCCTGGGTGGCTCATTGAAACAGACTCTTGAACACAGTGGAACCAAAATCAGCTCGACTCCTGAAGGCCATATCCAACTTGTAATGCGAAATGAAGGTATGAGGAGTGGCCCATGTTGCTGCAGCACAAATAGATTCCATTGGAAGCCTAGCCTGAAAAGCTACTGACGTAGCCAATGCTCTGGTGGAATAAGCTTTTGGTTTTGAAGGAAGTTCTTTATGTCTCAGTTGGTAGATCAAGGTAATAATAGAGGCCAGCCACCTGGACAAGGTTACCTTAGAAACTGGCAGGCCCTGCTTCCCCTCAGCATAGGACAGGAAGAGTTGATCTGATTTTCTTGACTGTTTGGTCCTATCCAAATAAGAACGTAACTGCCTGTGAACGTCCAAATAGTGTAACTTTTGTTCAGCTCTGTTTGAATAATTAGGAAAAAAGACAAGAAGATCAATAGCCTGAATGAGATTTGTCTCGGAGGGTATTTTGGGCAAAAAGGAAGGATTAGTCCTGAGTGAAACTCTATCTTTGTGAAAAATAAGATATGGAGGGCGAACACAAAAGGCTTGAAGTTCCGATACTCTTCTGGCCGAGGTGATGGCTACTAAGAAGAGTAACTTTAAGGAACAAGAAGCTGCAGGTTCAAAAGGAGGGAGAATCAATGAAGTTAATATCAAGTTCATATCCCACGGAGGGGGAGGGATCTTTAACCGAGGGTCTAAGTAACATAGTCCCTTTAAGAAAAGCCTTACAGAGTTTGTGGGACATGATACTGGACTCTGACAGGCTAATGTGAAAATTTGCGATAGCAGCCAATTGGACTCTAATGGTGGCAGCTGAGGAACCTGCTCGAAAAAGTTCCGCCAAAAAATCTAAAACATTATGGACACAGGCTGTAAAGGGGTTTATCTTCCTAGCCTCTGCCCAGAAAGAAAAACGTTTCCACTTACTAGCATAAGTCCTTCTAGTAGAAGGTTTGTGCGAAGAAAGTATGATTTTGCGCACTGGCTGAGAAACATATGGAAGCCTGGCTAAGGTTGGAAGTGGAGTAACCAAGCTGTGAGGTTGAGAGAGTGAAAGGATTGGTGCAGCCCGCCCGACTGATGGATCAAGAGGTCTGGCACTGGGTCCAGATTCCAGGGCTGCTCCAGCAGGTGATGATGCAGGAATGGGAACCAAATTTGTCGAGGCCAGTAAGGAGAAATGAGGATCATCCTGGATCCCAAAGCGGTCGCTTTCTGAATCAGTTTTGGAATTAAGGGAAAAGGAGGGAATGCATAGAGCAGACCCCGGGGCCAATCGTGAACTAGAGCGTCTCTGGGGGAATGGCCTGGGGGGGGGGGGGAGAGTGAAGAAGTCGCTGCACTTGCTGTTGAGAGGGGTTGCAAAAAGGTCGCAGCAAGGTTGACCCCATCTGCGGAAAATTTTGTCTGCTACTAACTGATTGAGAGACCACTCGTGAGTCATAAGGATTGCTCTGCTTAGCCTGTCCGCTATGACGTTGGACTTCCCGGGGATGTGCGTTGCTATCAGAAACCATTGAGAGGAGATCGCCCACTGCCAGAGTCTGAGTGCTTCTTGACATAAGGGATAGGACCTGGTTCCGCTCTGCTTGTTGATGTACCACACTACCGACATACTGTCCGTCTGAACTGCAATAGCCCCTGTAGGTAGAGAATCTTGAAGAGCTTGCAACTCTAAAAGTACCGCTTTCATCTCCAAGATGTTTATGTGCAGATGGTACTCTAGGGGTTGCCAAGTGCCCTGGACAGTCCTGCCCTGAAAATGCCCCCCCCCCCCCCCCGATCAGGGAGGCATCCGCTGTCACCATGGCAACTGGAGGAGGAAGTACAAATGGTCTGCCCTGAAAAACTTGAGGGGAGACCATCCACCAAGAAAGGTGGTCTTTGCATGATTGGGTGATTATTATGTTGTGAGACATCGGAAGCTGTTGAAAAGACCATTGGGTAAAAAGCATCCATTGAAGAATCTGCATGTGAAAATGAGCCAGGGGAAGTAATGTGATTGCTGCTGCCATGAGACCCAAGGTTTTCAGTACAATTCTGGCCTAGATTCTCTTGCATTGTAGTAACGTTTGAACATGTCGGCGAATGTCTAATACTCTTTCTAATGGAAGTTTTGCCGACAGTTATTTTGTGTTTAACATGGCACCTATAAAGGTTATAGATTGACAAGGCGACAACGCAGACTTTTCGAAGTTTATGGAGATACCTAGCTCTGAGCAAGTTTGGATGGTATAATCCCTGGCTCGGATTAGCTGATGCCTGGTGGAAGCAGTTAGGAGCCAGTCATCTAGATATGGAAACACCTGGAATCCTCGCCGTCTCAGGTGAGCCGTAACCACTGCCATGCATTTGGTGAACACTCTGGGGGCTGTGGTGAGGACAAAGGGCAGGGCTCTGAATTGATAGTGACTGGCTCCCAGCCGGAAGCGGAGAAACCTCCTGGAGCGTCTGTTCATTCTGATATGGTAGTACGCATCCTGTAGGTCTATGGAGCACATCCAAATGTCCAGACCCAAAAAGGGTAGAATGGACTGAAGCGTGACCATCCGGAACTTCGTTCTTTGAACAGATTTTTTTAACCTGTTCAGATCCAAAATGGGTCTCCAGTCCCCTGTTTTCCTTGGTACCAAAAAGAACTTGGAGTAAATCCCGGATCCTTGCTGGTCTGCTGGGACTGGCTGGATGGATCTTTTTTCTAGCAGTTTTGAAATTTCTAGTACTGCTTGTTCCCTTAGACCAGGTGGAACATCTGGAAGGGACCTGTTTTGTTTGCATGGGGGTGTGGACAAAGGGGATTTTGTAACCCTTGGATATGATAGACTGTACCCATTTGTCTTGTGTGAGGAGTCGCCAGGCTTCTGGGTACAGTGACAATCTTCCCCCGACTGCCTCCGAGAGTGGCAGTCTCGGGCAGCCCCTCAGGGGTGCTGAAAGGGTTTGTCAGAAAAAGATTCCCTGCTACCCTGATTTTGCGGACCCCCTCTGCCCCTTGGGCAGTGTCTGTTGTTGTTCCCTCCTCTGCCCCTGGAGGGAAACTCGCCACGTGTGTCAGGCACGACTCCTTGGGGTTTGCGAAACCACATTTTCCCACCTCTTCTGACCTTTAGGGTATGGTCTAGAAGGAGTAGAAAAATGGACTCCCATGGCAGAGAGAGTCTTGCCTTCCTGCTCACACCTGGTAAGGGTATCCTTCACCTGTGGTCCGAACAAAGCCGAACCATCGAAGGGGGTATTGGTGAAGGACGCCTTAAAGGGGCCAGCAAAGTTACATAACCGCATCCAGGCATGTCTTCTCAAAGCCACGCCTGTGCCTCTACTCGCCCCATCGGCTGCATAAGAAATGAGCCGCATGGAGGAGTTGACTATAGAATTAAGGGTCGCCAGCTGGGAGTTAATCTTTTCCTGAGACCCTGCAGCAGATGGATCCTGAAGGGTATCACCCAGTTCCTTAAGGAGATCTCTCTGAAAGCGGGTGAAATGGCACAGATAGTTCAGCGACCACATGGAAAAGGTTGCTGAAGAGAACATCCGCTTCCCGTACCTGTCCATTGTCCTAGATTCTTTATTAAGTGGATGGATAGGCACTGAAGGGTCAGCCAACTCCTTCTTAGTGGCTGCTGCAACCACCATGGCATCAACAGGGACACCCTTTGTAAGAAACTGTTTGTCGGACAGGGCTGTAATGAATTTTGTGGGCCTGCGGGGAGTTGGGTCCACTGTGTCCGGGGCCGTCCACGCCTTCCGAGCCACTAATTCCATGAGCGGGTCGAAAGGCGGAGACACCCAGGAGGTGGATGGGCGAGAACCAAACGCGTCCAGATACACCGACTCGTCGTCGAAAGGGTTGAAGGCAGTCCAGTTCCCCCTCTGCTTAAGGATCTCAAGGATGTCTGAAAAGGAGACATCCTCAGAGGGGGACCTTGGGGACCCTTCCGAATCCTCCAAGTCAGTGTCAGAGGTGACTGACTCGGGAGAGTCAACATGCTTCCTCTTACATTTTCTCCTCCGAGAGGGCTCCTTTGAGAGATCATGGGAGGCCTCGGAAGAGGAAGATACACCCAATGGGGTTACCTGGAGTGCTTGTTCTCCACGCTTGGGGTCAGGAGGGTGGACAGAGACCGACGCAGGCACCATGGGGGGAGGAGCCGTCCCCGCCGACACCAGAGTGAACCCCTCATGACCTCAAAGGCCTGTCAGTCAGAGAAGGGTCCAGCTCGAGAAGTGAACCCCTCCCGGCACCGAGAGGGACGGCTCCGAGGCCGAGAGGGAGAACGGGGTCGGACAAGGGTCCGATGCCACTCACCCCCTCAGAGCCGACGAGGGAGTCTCGGCACCCAGATCCCTCCAAGGACGGAACCAATGAAGAGATCGGAGCAGACGAATGAGCCGAAGGGTGGGGGATCAGCTCCGACGTTCCGACGATTCGAGCCCCAACAAGCTCCGGCTCCGAACACGGTAGTAGAGTCGGAGGAGGAACTGTTGAAGAAACATGGATAGCCACAGTCTGTTGAGAAGGGCTAGTCAACATTTTGGCCAGTGCCTGTGACTTAAGGAGCCTACTGACCACCCTCTCTAAGTCATGGTCAGACAGCCTGGAGGACAGAGAGGAATGGGATCTATGGCTCCGCTCCGATTGTAGTAATGGGGACCTGGGAACCGAGCGAATGGACTCTAAGGAGGGGGATCTCGAATGCTTTTCGGCTCAGAGAAGGCTCCGATAGCAAAGTCGGAGCCGACTGAGGTCTCAAAGTGTCGGTTCCGGCCGGAACCGACGAGGAGGCAGAAGTTCCGCTCGGCGTCGGCTCCAAACAGCCGACGGTTTGGCGGGCTTTAAGGATTTCCCCGACGAAGGCTTAGCCGGGGATCCTTCAGGCTTTAACAAGCCTCTCAAATGAGTTTATGCCTACGCTCCTGCAAGACTCTCGGACTGAAAGCATGACAGACTGAACAAGAGTCCTGCAGGTGTGGGGGGCCCAAACAATAAACACAAGAAGTGTGACCGTCTGTCAGAGACATCTTCTGACAGCACGAGCCACACTTCTTGAAACCTTGGTATCTTTAGACATGATAGGAGAGATACCAAGGGAAGTTAAACTAGTGCTTGAAACACTAAACACAGACACACATGCACTAGAACTAACAATACAATACCTCTATAACTATAACAGTTATAAATAACAAAAAACTTAACACAAAAATTATATATATATATATATATATATATATATATATATATATATATATATATATATATATATATATATATATATATATATATATAGATAGATAGATAGATATAAATAACAATAATATAAAGAGACAGGCCTAACCACTACCCCAAAAGGGGGGGGGGGAGGAAGGGAAGAAAACTCTGTAACAACAGAAAAAGGAGATCCTAAGTGGGGTCTAAAGGGGTAACATGATCTAATAAACTAATATAGAAGAAAATCTAAAAATAACAACTCTGACAGTAAATATAGTAGTAAAAGAATTAAACGACCTGGAGATGGTAAAAAACACAACCTCGTAGCTGAAGCGGCAAACAAGATCTGGATATCTGACGCCTAGCATTGTGGGATAAGGGGAGGCCTCGAGCCGGTAAATAGCTCTCGAGCTTTAGAAAAAGGCCGAGTCGGAGCCGAGGATCGGCTCTGAACCCATCCAGCAAGAATGAAGGCGAGATAGACAACTTAACATCAAATCATCAACAATGTCTAATACAGGAGGTATTGCCAAAGGCCTATGCTGAGGAAGGAGGAGGAAGGAGGAGGAAAACCCTAAGCCTCTTTTTTGATTCAGAGAAGTCCTGACTCTCCCAGTGAAAATGTTCCTTTAAAGTATGCAAAGTCTCTCCAAAAGAGTAATCCTCAGGAGGAGATGCAGATGGGATGGATTCCTCTGCATCAGAATCCTCATAGGGTGGAATAGAAAATTCTTGATCAGAAGAGGAATCAGAAGAAATGGAAACCTGATCTGAAGATTCATAATCAGTGTCTTGCCTAGGCCTCTTAGCAGGGGGGGGATGGGAACCCCTGATCAAGGTAATTAAATCCTCAGCCATTTTGATCATCTGTTTTTTAGGCATAGGGGCGTGAGCAGGTGGCTCATGCATCGGATTTTTAGACATAGAAGTTGTTTTTGACCTTGTTTTTGTTGCTGGCGTCGGTTTAATATAAAAATGTTGAGGTCTGAAAACACCCTCAGAAGCCGGTGCCTGCTCAGCGGTTCTGGACCCATCTAAGGGAGGGACATCCATGGGTTCAATACTCTGAGAATCTCGTGGCATACCAGACTCCGAATGGGTCTCGGTAGAGGCCTGCGACTCAAAAGTAGTGGGTATCAGGGGCTGCGAAAGCGCCTCACTGAGTACTGGCGAACTGACGAACGGCTTAGGAGAAGCTTCATCGGTTTTGGACCTCAACGGTCTGTCTCTGTCTTTTTCTTTGCGTTTTTTGTGAACTCCGGTAGTCGGATTGCTAACTGACGACATATCAGGACAGTTAAATCTTGAACCAAAATATTTAGAAGCAAAAATATACCGATGCTTAATAGTGCGTTGGTTAAATTTAGCACAAAACTGACAGCAAGGCAAGTTGAGATCAGGGCCTAGGCAAGGAATACAGTACAAATGAAAATCCTTAGGAGGTATTTGTTTCCCACAAGTAATGCAATTATTAACTTTTACTGACATCTGTAAGGAGCAAGAAAAAGTTTCCCCAACGGGGTACTTAGCTTTAGTTTGAAGACTTCGGTTCTGAAACTTGAATACGAAAATTTCAGGAGTCGGCCGACCGGCACTTGCGAAGTGCATCTGCTTCGGGCACCGCGCGGCAAGAAAAACTGAATAAAATGGCATTGGCTGCATGTTTGTTATTCAGGCCGACTGAGGGCAACCTGCCAGCAGATTACCCAAATGTAATGACTGCAAAAGTGAAACACGAAGAACATCTGGTAGATTTATGGACTTATTAAGATTAGTTTAAGATACACCTTTGGAAGAAAAGTAGGATTTGTTCTCAGAGAGATTCTATCTTTATCGAACACTAGGTATGCTAGTTTGCAAGAAAGGGCTTGTAGTTCTGAAATTCTCTTTGAAGAAATAACAGCTAGTAGAAAAATAGTTTTCCAGGATAACAATGTTAGATCTGTTAAAGCTGCAGGTTCAAAGGGTGGTTGTATAAGGCTTGGAACATCACAGTAATATCTTATAGAGGGAATGGATCTCTTACAGGAGGTCCAAATAGAAACGTCCCTTTCAGAAAGGCCTTAGAAATTCTCAAAGAGGCTAACTGCTTCTGATTATGACCAATGTGAAAACTAGAAATGTCCACTGCTTGAATTTTGATTGCAGAAAATCTGGAATCTTTTTGAAACAGATCAGACAAAAAAAAATCTAGAATCAAAGTGTAAGGATGCTGAAAAGGAGTCCAACCCTACAGAAAACCTTATCCATTTGCTCAGACAGACTTTCCTTCTACTGGATTTCTGTAAAGCAGTTAGGATATGAATGACTTTATTTGAAAGTCTGACATCTCCGGCCACCATTAAAATTGGAGGATGCATGCAGTTAGCTTCAAGGTCTCTGGATTTGGGAGAAGATGCCTGGATGGGTGAGATAGAAGATCTAGGCTGGGTCCCATTATCAACAGAGGACATAAGACACAAAATCAAAGTTACCAGAACCAAACTTGGGGCAAGTAAGGGACAATGAGGATGACCTTACATCTTGCACCTTCCTGGCTTTCTGGATTAATTTTGTTAACAAAGGAAAAAGGGGAAAGGCTTACAGAAGAGCCGGAGGCCAAATGTGGTCCAGACAGACCTTTGGTGACTAACCCTCTGGAGGGATTAGGGCAAAGTAACTGCTGCATTTGTTGTTCAGGTATGATGCAAAAAGGTCACTGCAAGGTTACCCACAATGGCAGAAAATTTGGTTTGCCAGAGATTCGTTGAGATACCACTCCTGAGGCAGAAGAATGCTTCTGCTTAGTTTGTCCACTAAAACACTGCAAGTGCCTGAATTATATGTTACTATTAGAAAGAGATGGGAAGACATTGCCCATTGCCACACTCTCATGGCTTCCTGACACAAGAGAGGATCTGGTTCAGCTATGTTTGTCTGGTGTACCAGACAACTGTCATGCTGTCTGCCTGGAGATCACACCTTCTGGTAGAGAGTCTTGGAATGTCTGCAACACGAGTACAACTGTTCTCATCTCTAGGATACTGAATTGAAGTTTGGCCACTAAATATATCCAGGAACCTTGGACAGTCTTCCCCTCATAATACCTCCCCCCCACCCTAAAAAGGATGTGTCTATGTAATTGTGGCTATGGGGGGGGGGGGGTTAGAAGGCAGAATGGCCAGGCCTTTGATAATGCTGGCGATGGCAGCCACCACCTGATGTGAGATTTTCATATAGGAGTCACTTGAATCAGAGTATTTAGGGAATGAGCAACTTGACACCACTGGACCGACAAGGTCCCTGGAGGATTCTCATGTGGCACCTGGACAGACAAATCAAAATGATTGTTGAAGCCATAAGTCCTAGAAGCCTTAGAATTAGGTTTGCTCTTTTTAATTTCTCCAAGTTGTTTGGGTTTCTAATGCCATGACAGGAAAGGATGCAATTCTTAAGTCAGGTTACGATTAAAATTCATGAAATCAGTATTGTTTCAATCTTTGATGTTGGCTAAAAGTGCTCTTTGCATAACCTGCAATGCACCAGACTTGACTCCTGCAATTCATATGGAGTTGCATTATTGGTAGCACATATAAACAAGACTGTAAATTATTTTTTATGAGATCCCACTGCTCCTACTACTACTGGAACTGTCTGGGTATCCTTCTTCCACATTGCTCTTGTTTCTGCCTGCAAATCCAGGTATTTTATGACTTTGTGTCTCTCTGTATGCAAGACACTAAAATCAATGGGTGTAGCAATTTCAATGATTAGTGCAACTTTTGTCTTCTTTTCCTGGGCTAATATATCTGGTTTTCTCACATCTATTTTTTGAACTCTGAACTACATCATTCTCTATAATGCTTTGTGGCTCATGTTTACAATGCTTATCAGCTACTTCAATATTGTAATGTTTGCACAATCCCAGTGCAACAGTCCTATTACATTATTATGCTTTTCAGTATACAGGCTCTCTGCCATTAGTGCATCACACACAGCAATAAGATATGTGACTGTTTCCAGTACTGTTTTACAGAACCTGCATTTGTCCGTTTCTCCCACAAGTTCAATGGACTAACAGGTACGCAAGTCCACTATCCTGGGCTACCAATATTAAAATTTCAGCTTTTGGCTTAAATTCACCTATCCTTAACCATTACTGCATCAAATCCTGATCAACATGAGGTTGTTCCAGGAGTTTTCTGTAGTTACCAGAATATGTATACCTTTTCCACATTTCTTGTCTTCTCATCTGATCCTTCTCCTTATATTCTTTTTTTGTTGTTTTTTTTTTTTTTGGGGTTGGCACATTCAGTCGCTGCCTGGTTTTTGTATACTTCTGGTTTGATTTCCATTCCGGCTTGACACATATATGCTTCTGTTAAACCAAGCAGGGAAGTCATCTTAGACTACTTCACCTCATGTTTTAAAACTTTCACTATGTTTGGAACTGGTGAGGTTGGTAGATATGTATGCAGTCCCACAACTGCAGATCTATAAATGTAATGAGTTTTGAGAAGGCCCATACCTCCTTCAGAATGGGGATATAAAATCTTGTTATACACAGACTTTTCTATACCATTTAAGTGTGTTTTCCTTGTTTTCCTAAATCCAAATAAATCTCCACAGTTCCAATTTTAATAAATCCAATACGCAGTTCGAATGACAATAAAACACTCAATATTTATTAAAACAAAAAACAACCGGTAAGCACTTTCATTCACAAAGAACTTCTTCAGACCTGGTAGTCACACATACAAAATTTACATTTATAGTTTGCCCAAGTCACGACCCAAAACATTGCAAAGCAAAACAAAGCAGTGTTTAACCCTTTCTTACATAACGCTGCTTTAAAGTGTTCCATATCATTCATACCTGGAGCTGCACCTGTGTTTAGCCACACTTGCAAAGCATATTCTTTCCAGTTTAAATCCACTTCTGCATCCCATCTCTTGTCTGCATTTAAAACTTGGACAATAACAGTAAAACTAAAACCCACTTTAACTCTGTTATGACAGTTAACAACATGTCTTGCTAGGGCATTAGTTACATCCAGTTTTTCAACTGCCCTCAGGCGCTCAAATTCTGCGATGGAAGCTACGTATAGTTCTTCCTATGTAAAATCCATCGCAAGAATTACATAATACTAGATACACAATGAATTTAGACTTGCAATTGTAATTCCCCTTGATATTAATAGTAAAGTCCCGAGCCTTTACTACTATTTTGTTCCCCAGTACCAAAAATTTACAATAATTGCCGTCTTCACATCTTGACATCCCATTACAAGCAATAGGAGTATTCAATTTTTTGGTTTCTAAAAAATCCTTAAGACTTTTCCCTCTTTTTGACACAAAAGTAGGACTCTCATATAATAAAGCGCCTAACTCTTGGAAATTCTTCAAAAATTTCCAATTATTTGTGATGATTAATACTGTACATATCTACTGAATTTTCCAATGTACAACTTAGATTATAATCTACTCCTTCACTATTTCTTTTAACATCCTTTATTGTCCCTTTCTTCCTCACGGCTTTAATTTTATCTATTGCTTCACTTATTACCCCAATAGGGTAACCCTTGATTAAAAATTTGTTTCTTAACATCTCACATTCTTCCAAAAAATACTCGTCTTCGTCAGTGAGTCTATTTATTCTATCAAGCTGACCAAACACAATATTATTTTTCAAGCCCACACTATGTAAAACTGCTATATTCCAAGTAGCTGTTACTCTGGACATCATTTTTTTTTAATTTAACCAAGATTTTCCCCCTTTCTTGTACACAGTCAGATCCAGGTAATTCACACTAATTCTACTTCTATTAAAAGAAAACGTTAAATAGCTTGTGACAGAATTCCATCGCAGAATTTATGAGCACCTGAGGGCACGTCCAGGTATGAATGAAATGGAAAACTTTAAAGCAGTGTTATGTAAGAAAGGGTTAAAACACTGCTAATGTTTTGGGTCATGTGACTTGAGCAAACTATAAATGTGAATTCTGTATGTGTGACAACCAGGTCTGAAGAAGTTCTTTGTGAATGAAAGCGCTTATTGGTTGTTCCTTGTTTTCCTGTCAAAGTGATCCAATACCTTTCAGGGCCAATCACCCCAAAACTAAGTTAGAACAGGAAGAGCAAACTGGTTTACAGCTTAGGCATTGTTCCTAGATATCAGGGATGTCTTCAGTACTAAATTTGGTCTTCTAAAATATTATTTACTAAGTTTTGTTAAGATTTTTTCAAATTTTGTCAATTCATCAGCTCCCAAATATTTACACATTCTCTCATACTCAAGTTCCTTATTTCACATTCCTGTCCAGACTGATATTTTCTTGGTGCTGCAGCTTTCCTGCTTTAAAGTTTGCTTTTACACATTTATCAAGACCAAATGACATTCTTATATCATCTGAGAAAGCTTGGAGCACTTGCAGATGTGCTTTCAGTTCATCTGATGAGATTTACAGTTCCACAAAAAGAAATTGAGAAGTCTTTACACTAAGTTGTTTTCTAGGAGCCAAAATGTAAACATGACCTAACCTATTAAGTAGACAGCTTAATGGATTAAAGGCAAGACAAAAGAGCTGCATTGACAAAGTCACCCTGGAATATCCCCCTTTTGAATTTTTAACTCTGGGATAACAATTTGTCCTTTATCATGGTTCAGCTGTGGAGTGGTTTTCCACTTTTTCATAGTCACTGTAATGTATTCAACCAATGTAAGGTGCATCTTATACAACTGTAAGCACTCCTTTATCTATGAATGTGGGATGCTGTCAAATGCTTTTTTGTACGCTACCCATGCATCACTCTTCCCCTTTTACAATTCTCCATTATGACTTTATTTAAAAACAAATGATCCTTTGATCCATAAGACTTTCTTTAATTACCCTTTTGCTCTACTTCCATGATTGAGTTTACTTTTAAATTACTATAAACTTTGCACGAATTCCAGTATACAGTTTACAAATCATTGGAAGGCAAGTTATTGGTCTATAGTTTTTAGGATAGCTTGTAGGTTCACTCTTAAGAAGGAGCATCATTTTTCCTGTTGTTAACCAGACTGGTGTCTTCATAGATACTTCTTCAAAATGTGTCCGTCTCTTCTTTTTTTAGTGGCATTTCTAACACTTTTGCTTTGCTTCTCAGTTCTCTACAACATTTTTTAGGACCATCAATGAATTGCTTATTTGTAGTTTTCCTTTCGCTTTATCTGCATACCTTCAAAGTTTGTCTGTCTATGCTGATATCTTTAGTTTATCATTTGCAGTACTTGCATGATAGATGCTGGTCTGTTCTAGCAGTGCACATTGCTCTTATTACGTCTATCTTTCCAAGTATTTTGTTGATCTGTTCCCCCTTCTGGACTCTTCTAACAGTAACACTTCTGGTCTTAAATGCTTCTTAGTTTTTTTTTATTTGATACTTCCATGATGGCATTTGATTTCTTCCCTTCCTTTCCCTTACTGTCTTGTGTTTTTATGGTTAAGACCGTTATTAATTTAGCTGCACAGCAATATATCATATTTACTTCTGTTATATCACATGAAATTCTGTTTATAGTCTTGATTACTGTTGTCCATTTGTTTTATCAAACTTGTAACATTTTGGGTCTTACTGACTTTCTGTAATCTATTGCTTTCATTGATCTTAATATGTCTATCCATCGCTATTAAAACAAGCAACTCTTCCCTTATTTCATCTTCTTCTAAACTAAGGGCATATTCTTTGTTCTTTGCTGCCTGCATTCTACAGAAAGTTACAGAACATCTTCCTGTAACATATTCTCTTCAGCTGCATCATGCGTCATCTATTGCTCTTTCATATGGGACATGGGTATGCCATGGTTTCCAGTTCCTTCCCTTGCTGTGCAACTTCAATTAAACTTTTGCACTAGTTTCCTACTGAAGGCTCCAGAGTATTGTCATGTGGCAAGTGATCATATGCATCCTGTTCCACTGTTTCTCCTTAATTTGGGGACTCATTCCATCATGCTGTGACATTATCAGAGTTGGATTTTCAACACTAAAATCTTCACTTCAGAGGTAATACATAACTTCAGTTTCTATTAATTTAAATTTTCCATTACTAATCCTAATCTCTACATCCTTGCTGTTTTCTTATTTTTTGTACTGCGGAATTTTCCACATCTGTATGCCTTTGCCTGTATTTCTCTTCAAATATCTTTGGTGCTGCTTTTTCTTGTATTGATTAGTTTTACTTTCTCCTTTGCATCCCATATCCATATTTCTTCTTTAGATGCCTCCTGTTCCACATGTTTCTCCTTACGTTATTTGTATGTGTATATATATATATATATATATATATATATATATATATATATATATATATATATATATGTGTGTGTGTGCACATATATGGGTCTACATCTGTTAATCGAAAGCATGTTTTTTTTAACAGAAGTACGACCCCACTTCTCACCAAACCAGACTTAAAAAACAACACTGCATCACTGAAGAAGGGTACAGTGTGGATAAGGAAATATTCCTGTTTCGTCATTGTAGTGCGATCTTGAAGTTTTATATATATATATATATATATATATATATATATATATATATATATATATATATATATATATGTGTGTGTGTGTGTGTGTGTGTGTATAGTAAGTTGCGGGGGTGTGGGGGGTTTATTTGCAGTGGGTTTTTTTTCTAATGTCCAGTTTGGTGAACCGGTGTTCACGAAAGTGCACTTTCGCTGAAATGGGGTTGTACTTATGTTATTCGAAAAAATGTGTTTTTGATTAAAAATGAAGGCAAGGTGGTTCGTACAGCCTACCTTGATCTAGCCAAGGCCTTTGATACCATCCCCACTCATAGAAAAATTCACTAAGCTAGGCATCAACCCCTATAGCACTAGGTGGGTTGCAAACTGGATCACAGATAGAACCCACAGTGTGAAAGTAGCTGACTGCCGACCAGTCACGAGTGGAGTCCCACAGGGATCGGTCCTGGGTCCTCTCCTGTTTGGTATCTACTTCTCAGAAGTCCAGGCCAACATGAAGGGACTCTGGCTGACAACGTTCACAGACGATTGCAAGTTGGGAGCCATTATTAACTCCCCAAGTGATGTTGACATCCTACAGAAATGCCTCACTGAGACCAACAACTGGTGTCAGAACCATGGCCTTAAGCTCAATGCCAAAAAATGCATCATCATCCCCTTTGTGAAAAACCCACTTCCAACAAACTACCACATCGATGGTAGTCCACTGAACACAGAAGGCGTTATAAGAGATCTGGGAACACAGGTTGACAGCAACCTCTCTTTTGACCACCACACTGCCACTGTGGTCAGAAAGTCCTTCTATGTGGCACATCTCATTACTAAAGGTTTTGCATCCAGAAGGAAAGAGGTCATTGTCATCCTCTACTCTTCCCTCATTAGGCCAATCATCAAGTACAATGCTCCATTTGGCATGTACCTCACTAGACACCTGCAACAACTGGAGGGGCCGCAAAAGTACCACACAGAGGATCCTAGGCCTTAAATACTTGTCCTATATGGACAGACTCAAAAAAACTCCAACTATTCTCTGTCTGATATCAGCTACTTAGAAGCAATCTCTGCTTGACTTACAAAACCATGTCTGACCCAGCTCCGTCAGAAATGCTACATCTAAATAAATCCCAGACCCTCTGAACCACACACTCCAGAAACTTCAACCTCATTACCACAATCAACAGAAAGTGCTGGAGGGACAGGTTCTTAACCCAGAGACTGCCCATGCTATGGAATAGACTTACATACATGTCAAACAGAGCACCTCACTGGCCCTCTTCAAGAGAAATCTTGATGAGTGGATGGGAAATAGAAAATTCACCCCGGGGATCACTCCAGTGGCTCTACTCAACAGAGGCACTGGAAACTAAAGTCGGGTGGCACAATGCCAGGGTAATTCTATGGGCTAGGCTTGTAAAGGCTCCAGGGCCATTAACCTACTACACACCTACGGATAAAAGTAGACCCCTGTGTGTGTGTGTGTGTGTGTGTGTGTGTGTGTGTGTGTGTGTGTATCTATAGATATAGATATATATATATATATATATATATCACTGTAGAATAAGCCAAATAGACCCCCATAAATACACAGATAAGAAAACAGTATGGCACTAGTAGTCCAAAAGCACAAAGGACATAGTCCCCTTCAATTAAAAACAAACTTTTATTGCAGCAAAAACAAAAAAACGAATGAGCCCTTTCGCATAGGTCCACCTATGCTTCATCAGATCCTTAAAAACAATGCATCAGAGACATCCTTTTATAGGATAACATTACTAAGGTAAATGAGCAAACATCCATAGGCAATTAAGACAATCAAGGCCAATTTGTTACATAATCAAGTGCTAGTAACTCAATGCTTCTTAATGTGTTTTTTTAGTGCGCCTGGCTTCTACCTCAGGCTTTATACACAGTACAATATTAAGTCCAGAATGATATTGTGCCTGCATCCTCAAAACCCATTTTAATTCTATTCTTTCTAAAAAATTATTATTACCCTTCCTAACACTTAGTTGCACGGGTTGAAGTACCCCGAAACTAAATGTATGTGTTGCAAAATCCATAATATGTTTCGCTAATGCATTCAATACATTCTGGTTTTTGATGTCATACATATGGCCATATATTCTATCTTTTAAACATTTTATCGTTTTCCCAATATAGAAGCAGTTACAGTCGTTACAGGTAGCTAAGTATACCAAATTAGATGCATCACAAGTCGCATGAAATCTGGGTATAAAAATCCATATTTAAGCTTGGGTGGTGATAAGCTATAGACTTGCTAATGAAACAGCACATCTTACAGTTGTTACAGGGATAAGTACCTAAAGGTCTCTGTTCTGTTGGTTGTATATATCTACCTCCACATAACAGCTGTTTCAAATTTTTGTTGTTCCTTTAAGTAAAGTTTGGGGAAGAGTACCTATAAAATCATCTGTATCTTTATTTATTTATTTGTTTATTTATTTACATTTGTTGACCGGGAGTGTCCGACTGAACGTAGGTCCATTTTCAGCGGAGGCCCGGGGAGAAAAGCTCCACAGTTAAAATAAACAGACAGTAGCGATTAACAATATAACATAGCAATTACTTACAACATATTTACAGATGAAGAACATAGTACATCAGTAGACAACTAGCATCTTTATCTGTGAAGTACATAACAGACATTAACAAATATTACAATAAGAAGCTCCTGCTGTGTAATAAGTACTAGGCTTATGAGCATCTCAGCTTGCTATAATCAAGGTAGTTAGTGGAGTGTAAAGAAAGGTAGTGGTTGGATGGGGTGGGTGATTTTAGAGTGAGAGTTGCAAGGGCACAGCCAGCATGTTTTTAGGTGCGCTTTTAGTAAAGTTTTGAAGTGGGTGCATGATGGTACAGAGGCAATTGTGGGTGGGAGGGAGTTCCATAATTTGGCTATGGTGCAAGAGAATAGTGCTTCACCAGCAGAGTTATTGGCTTTAGTGATCTGCAAGTGATTTTTGTTGCTGGATCTTAGTGGTCTGGTGGTGCGATAGGGTTGGAGTAATTTCTGGAGGGATGGGACATTTAGTGGATGGTTTACTAGTTTGTGGGCGAGTGAGAGTTAAAACCATTGAAGAAGGTGAGGGAGTTCAAGCCAGCCCAGTTCAGCAAGTGAGAGACAGTGGTGACTACGGTAGGATGCCCCTGTGGCGATTTTGTTGTAGCAGGTCTCTAGCTTGTTTAGATCGCATTGCCTTAGGTTGGTATATATTGGAGAGGCATACAGTAGGGTGGAGATAAGGTGGGAATTTGCTATTGAAATCTTTGCTGCTTTGGTGAAAAGTTGCTTATTTCTGTATAACGCTCCTAGTTTTTTGTGGAATTTTTTTATGGTCATGGATATGTGAATGTCAAATTTTAGTTTATTGTCTATTTCCATTACTAGCAATTTGGTGTGTTCAGTTGGGTATATAGTGGTGTTGTCTTTTGCTGTGATGTTAAAGTGAGAGTTGTTTTGAGTATGTTTGGTGGTTTGGAAGAGGAGTAGTTTAGTTTTGTTTGGGTTGAGTATTAATTGGGCATCGGATAACCAAGTTTCAACAGAGGAAAAGGCTTCCTGTGTGACTTCTTGCAGTTTGGGTAGGGACTGGGCTGAGCAGATGATGGTTGAGTCATCTGCGTATTGTATGAGTGTGCCATGTTTGGTGGCAGAGGCTAGATTATTGGAAACAGAGAAGAGTAGGGGTCCAAGGATGGATCCATGGGGAACCCCTATGGAGACAGGTAGTTGGGGAGATATGTCATTCTGCCATACAACGGATTGTTGGCGGTCAGACAGGTAACTCTGAAACCAGTTGGTGACTGATTGAGAGAAGGATAGGTTATTGAGGACAGAGATAAGTTGTTTGTGTGGGACCATGTTAAATGCTTTAGATAGGTCTAGGAAAGTAGCAGAGGAGAGATATCCATTGTTTTTATGCTGAAGGATAGTGTTAGTAAATGAGAGTAAGGCAGTGGTGGGGCTATGGTTTGGTCGGAAACCATACTGAGTACTGGAAAGGAGGTCGTTAGTAAGGAGGTAGTCTGAGACTTGAGAGTGTATGCATCTCTCTAGTATTTTGAAGAGTGGAGAGAGAGAATAGCTATGGGGTGGTAACTGGTTAGTTCTGTGGAGGGTCTGCCTTTGTGCAGGGGAATTATATATGATATTTACCACAGTGTGGGAACGTAACTTTCTGACCGAGATCAGTTAATCAAGATGGACACTGGGTAGGCCAGAGCATAAGCTGCGATTTGTAGGTATTCACTTGGGCGGTTGTCTGCTGCTAATTTGGTGGGCTTAAGTTTAGTTAAGAGTTTTTTTTTAGGTTGGAGGTAGGCAAAGGAGAAAAAGAGAAGGTAGTGGGAAGATTACTAGTTGAAGGTGTGGGTTGGAGGGGAGGGGGGTTGTGTTGTTTAGCTAGTGATAGTATGGTATGTGTGAAGTGTGTGTTGAATGAGGTAGCAATATTTTCTGAGGAGTGAGGGATGTTAGGAGGAGGGGTACTGACTTTACCTGGGTGGAGGATGGAGTTTATGGAGGACCAGAATTGTTTGTGTTGGGAGGAGTCTAGGGCAGACTGGTAGTATTGGAATTTGTCCTGTTTTATTAGCTTTTTGACTCTATTGTGTAGTTCTAGGAATTTCTGTCTAGTTGAGGGATTTTTGGTTTTGCGCCAGTGCTCCCATGCTGTATCCCTGTTTTTCATTTCTGACTTAGTGGTTTTCTGTAGCCATGGGGAGGGTTGTGCTTTGGTTCTGGAAAGTCTTATGGGGGCATGGTAATTAAGGATGCTCAGGAAGGTAGTATTAAAAAATTCAATATTATTCCCTTAAGGAATATAATGAACTATTATCTAAGGATAATAGGTTAGGATATTTTACAGATTTGGACATTAAAAACAAATTAGGTATAAAGGATAAGGCCACTATGGCACATTTTTATTGCCTTCCGAAGGTACATAAAGATTTAAATCGACCACCGGGCAAGGCCTATTGTGGCAGGATGTGAGTATTTCACACATGCTTCTTGGGGGTTTTCTACATCATTATCTTTGTTCGGTAGTTTTTACACTCCCGTCCTATGTTAGAGATGTGTTTGATTTTTTGCATAAAATTAATGATATTAATTGGAATAAAAATTTATATTTTTTTACAATAGATGTAAAAAGTCTATACACAAATATTATTCATTCTTTTGGTTTAGAGACAGTACGATTTTTTCTTGGAGTTTCTCCAGCTACAGAATATGTTATAGAATTAATTTGTTTCTGTCTTATTAATAATTTTTTTGAATTTAATAATGTTTTATACAGACAGAAACAGGGTACTGCCATGGGGGCTGCATTTGCCCCCATGTATGCCAATCTTAGTATGGGACTCTTTTAAGTGGAATATATTTATAATAATTCATTTTTTAGACAGCATGTTATTAAGTACTTTCGCTATATAGATGATTTGATTTTTATTGCACATGGGGGCTTAGAATTAGTGGAAGATTTTGTTCAATCTTTAAATAATAATAGGTTTCATCTTCAATTTGATGGATTTCAAATGGGTAGAAATATCTCTTTTTTAGATGTAGAACTGAATATTAAAGATGGGGTGAGTTTACAGACTAAGGTACATAGAAAATTTGACCAAGGTACCAATTATGTATATAGGGATAGTTGCCATCCTGTACATACTCTAGAAGCTCTTCCTTATGGTGAAATGCTTAGGATACTTAGGTTGTGCAACAATAGGGAAGATTTACGTAAAGAAATGAAAATAACAGTGGAAATGTTTAATAAAAGAGGATATGAAAAAGGCCTGATGGAATATAGTTGGAAAAAATTATGCTCTTTTATAAATGGGAATAATACTAAATATTTTTCAAATACAGTCTTATGTAAGGACATTGGTAATAAATCTTTAGAGACTATATATTTTGTCTCTACTTGTGGATGGCACAGTTCCAAAATTTCTGAAGTAGTGAGATATTTTTGGAACTATCTATATTCTTTGAAAAATTTGACTTTGTGGCTGAAAGCCAAGCTAGCTTTTTCATATAGGAGAGGTAGAAATATACAGAATTTTATTGTTAAAAGTAAATTTAGTATTCCAGAGGTGAAAATGAATCTAAATATACCTAATGTTGGAACTGTGGGTTGCAACAGATGTAAAGCATGTAAGTTTATAGTACACAAATTTGATTTTATTAATAATATTCCATTTAATACTAGTGGCATTTTTACTTGTAGTACAGAAGCACTGATATATGCACTTAAATGTCCATGTGATTTATATTATATTGGACAAACAAAAAGAGCTTTCAAGATCAGACTGTTAGAGCATATTAAGGATATAAAAAATAAGAAACAAGAGAGCTCTATTGCAACCCACTTTGAACATTTTCATAATAGTGATGGTGGGGGGCTACAAGGTACAGTTTTGGAAAAGATTAAAACTTCAAAGTTTAATGAAAATGCTTTAAAAAACAGATTGTTGACTAAAGAGTCTTTATTTATTCTTAAATTTAATACATTGCATCCATGTGGTCTCAATGAAGAGCTTAATTGGAAATATTTGATCTGATATTTTAATTGAATAATTGTTTGTATAGAGTATAAGAGGCAAGTCTTTTTGAATGCATTTTACTCCTTGAAGGCTTTGGGATAGAGCCGAGACATCACAGTTTTATTGTACCTAATAAATCTGTGGAATACGCTGGCTGGTTGTTTTTTCGTTTGTTCCAGTTTTCTGTGGTTTTTGGATTCACTTGGGAGGTTGTCTGCTGCTAATTTGGTGGGCTTAAGTTTAGTTAAGAGTTTTTTTATGTTGGAGGTAGGTAAAGGAGAAAAAGAGAAGGCAGTGGGGAGATTACTAGTTGAAGGTGTGGGTTGGAGGGGAGGGGGGTTGTGTTGTTTAGCTAGTGATAGTATGGTATATGTGTGAAGTGTGTGTTGAATGAGGTAGCAATATTTTCCTGAGGAGTGAGGGATGTTAAGAGGAGGGGTACTGACTTTACCTGGGTGGAGGATGGAGTTTATGGAGGACCAGAATTGTTTGTGTTGGGAGGAGTCTAGGGCAGACTGGTAGTATTGGAATTTGTCCTGTTTTATTAGCTTTTTGACTCTATTGTGTAGTTCTAGGAATTTCTGTCTAGTTGAGGGGTTTTTGGTTTTGCACCAGTGCTCCCAGGCTTTATCCCTGTTTTTCATTTCTGACTTAGTGGTTTTCTGTAGCCATGGAGAGGGTTGTGCTTTGGTTCTGGAAAGTCTTAAGGGAGCATGGTAATTAAGGATGCTCAGGAAGGTAGTATTAAAAAATTCAACTGTGTCATCACGACTGAGGTACTTTAGAGGATGCCAGTTACATTCTTTGAGGGATGAGATGAATGTGAGTGGGTTAAAGTTTAGTTTTTTACGTATTTGATGGTAGATGACAGGTTTAGCTTGGTATAGGTATTTTTGAGTAGGAATGTTTGGGAGTGATCACTGAGGCTATCTGATAAGCAGCCTGTTATATATGACTGGGGGCTCTTACTGACTAGTATCCAGTCCAGGGTAGTGTACTTACTGGAGTTATTTATCTTGCTTGACGACTGGACTAGTTGGGTGAAGCCATGAAGGTTTACATGATGGGTTGGATGGTTGCCAGAACAGGATTGCCAGTCAATATTGAAATCACCTAAAATGATAGTTCCTTGGGGGAGATGGTGGGTAGACCAGCTGAGGAGGTTTTCTAGTGAAAGGATGTTTTGGCCAGGTGGGAAGTAGCATCCAATTATGTTGATGGTTTTGTTGTGGTTTATTTTGAGGTTAGTATATATTATTTCTTCATTGCCTATTTGTGGAGCTGATGATTTTAAGATCTGGATGTTTAGATCCTGTTTAAATATTATAGCTACACCGCCTCCTTTCTTGTTTAGCCGATCTACTCTTAGTATGCCGTAAAGTACAGTTTTGTACCTACCATAAATGTAGATGTTCGAGTGCTAATACAGCTGCAGTCATAACAGATGGGTTCTCCTGCCGTCAGGCGGGTCCTCGGTCGGCCGAATTCCAAAGTCTAGGTCCAGCATCAGTTGTCGTCGCTTCTTCCCTGACGTCAGTGCGACAGGGGTATAAAGGAACCAGCCGACGCCATTTTCTTCAGTTTTTCTTGCCCCAGATGTCAGGTGCCCCTAGAAGGAAGGCAATACATAAATTTGTGTAATAAAGCAATGCAATATAATCAAAATACAGTAGTTGCAAGCAAATACACCATAAATGAATACCCCAATCAGGTTGTATGAGGATGTGTTAGCCAATAGGCCTGTCCCAAGAGGAGAAGGAGGGAGGGAAACCTGGACTGCAGCTGTATTAGCACTCGAACATCTACATTTATGGTAGGTACAAAACTGTACTATGTTCATCGTGCATACAGCTGCAGTCATAACAGATGGGTAGAATCCCAAAGCTAAGAAAGGGGTGGTAGGCACTAGGTGGAACTAGGAGGAGCCAGGATGCCCTGCAAGACTGCAGTGGCAAAGCCTGCTCTAGTTTTGGAGTATAATGGTAGGTGGTAGTGCTTGGAGAAAGTATGCACAGAACTCCAAGTGGCTGCTTCCAAAATATCTTTGGTAGGAACTCCTCTGAGGAAAGCTGCAGAGGTAGCTGTGGCCCTTGTGGAGTGAGATCTGATGCCTGTAGGTACAGTTTTGCCATGAAAAGAATAGCAAAAGCGTATGCAGTGGGCTATCCATTTTGAGATTGTCTGTTTGGAAATTGGCTTTCCTTGAGCTCCTACAGCATAGGACACAAAGAGCTGTTCTGATTTTCTGAAAGGCTTTGTTCTGTCCAAATAATAATGCAGTTGTCTGTGGATGTCCAAGGAATGTAGTAATCTCGCCCCTTTGTTTTGAGGATTAGGATAAAACGTAGGTTAGTGTATGGCCTGATTCAAAGCTACCCTGGATACCACTTTAGGCATAAAGGACGGGTTGGTTCATAAGGAAACTCTGTCCTGATGGAAGATGATAAAAGGCTGCACAGCCATGAGAGCTTGTAGTTCTGAAACTCTACTAGCTGAGGTAATAGCCAGAAGGAAAGCTGTTTTCCAGGACAAATATTGCAAATCTGATGAGGCAGCTGGCTCAAAGGGAGGCAAGGTCAGTTTTTCCAGAATGAAATTGAGATCCCAAGCAGGTATTGGTTGTTTCCTTGGGGTCTTAGATTCTTAGCCCCTCTGAGGAACTGTCTTAAGAGAGGGTGAGAGAATAAGGGTGGATCAGTGTTGTATTCTGCAGAAATGGCCGAGGCATGAATTTTGATGGAGGAGAATGAAAGTCCACTGCTTAGCAGCTCAGCTAGATACTGTAGTATTTGAGGTAAGTTCAGTTTTCCAGGATCCTGGCCCTTTTTCTCATTCCAGACACAAAACAGTTTCCATTTTGCAGAGTAAGCTTTTCTAGTTGACGGCCTTCTGGCCTCCAAAATGATTTCCTGCACCTCCTTGGAGAGTAGGGTCTGTTGTGATGCTAAGGAATCTTCCATGTGGCTAGACTGAGTGTTTTTAGCTGGCTGTGAAGAGTTTTGAAGCTGTGCTGAGTCAGGAGAAGAGGCATTAGAGGCAGGGTCCATGGTGGGGAATGCGTCAGGCTCCTCAGGAGTGGGTACCAGTGTTGTCTTGGCCAGTCTGGAGCAATGAGAATCATCTTTGGTCTGTCTGCTCTGGTTTTCAATAGAACTTTGGGCAGCAGAGGAAGAGGTGGGAAGGCATAAACTGTCATTGATGTCGAACTGAAAGAGAGAGCGTCCACTCTTCAGGCCTTTGGATGGAAAATCCTTGAGCAGAATTTTGTCAATTGGTGATTTTTGTGGGAGGCAAAGAGATCTATGTCTGGCCTTCCCATGCTTGGATTATTTCTGTAAAAACTTTTGGATGCAACTTCCATTCGTGTGGATCTGTCATATTTCTGCTTAGGTTGTCTGCCAGCGTGTTTTCCTTGCCTGGCAAGTACTGTGCTTGTAGTTCAATTTGTAAGTCCATGGCCATGTTCCAATGTGACATGGCCAGTCTGCATAGGGGGTATGAATGTGTTCCTCCCTGTTTGTTTATGTACCACATAACTGTGGTGTTGTCCGTTCTTATCAATAGTTGACCTGGTTGCAGAAGGTCCTTGAAAGCTATAATAGCATTTATTACTGCTAGCATTTCCTTTTGATTGATGTGAAGGTGCTTTTCTTTTGGGACCATTTGCCCTGAATGCACCGATCTGTCATGTGCGCCCCCCCAGGCGTAGTCCGAGGCGTCTGTTGTGATGACTTGATTTGCTTGAGGCTTGCTGAATGGAAGACCTGTGTTTGTTTGGCATGCTTGAGCCCACCACAGAAATTCCTTTTGTAGACATGGAATTAGTGGTATTATTGTTTCCAAACTGTGGCTGTGCTGAGACCATAGGTTTTTCAGGTACCATTGAAGTTTCCTCATATGCAGCTTTGCACATGGGATTAGTAAGATGCAAGATGCCATGAATCCCAGAGCCTGCAGGATTTTCCTTGCAGTCAGCCTGGTGCAATTTGCTAGTGCTCTGAAGTATTGAGTTAGTTGCCCCTGCTTCTCTGGCATGAGGTAGGCCATCTGGATGTTTGTGTCCAAGTTGGCACCCAGGAAAATTATCTTCCGAGAGGCTATTAGTCTTGATTTCTTTTTGTTGACTGTGTATCCCAGAGAGTTCAACAACATTATTACATAAGCCAGATGTTTCAGAAGAATGTGCTTGCTGTCCGCTTGGATCAGGCAGTCGTCCAAATAGGGGTATATTTGTATCCCTTGAAGTCTGCAGTAGGTAATTACTGATGCCAGGCATTCCGTGAATACTCTGGGCGCAGTAGATAAGCCAAAGGGCAATGCAGAGAATTGATAATGGGTTGAACCTGCAAAAAATCTGAGGTATCTTCTGCAATTTTGTCTGACTGGGACATGCAGGTATGCCTCCTTGAGGTCCAATGTTACCAGCCAAGACTCCTTGCCCAGCATGGGAAGAAGCTGCTGTAGAGTGAGCATCCTGAATTTTGGTAAGAGTAGAAATGTGTTTAGGATGGATAGGTCCAAAATAGGTCTCCAGTCTTTTCCCTTCCTTGGTACCAGGAATAGTCTGGAATAAAAACCTTGACCTTGTTCGTGGGTAGGTACCTCTTGAATAGCTTTCATGTCCATGAGATCTGCAATTTGCCTTTGTGCCTCTGCCCTTTGATTGTGTGGCAGGTTTGGCATGCCTCTCATTTTGGAAGGGTGTGAAAATGGAATCTGTAGCCTCTGTTTATAATGTCCAGGATCCATTTGTCTTTTGTAACAATATGCCAATTTTTTGAAAATAATGCCAACTTTCCTCCTAAGGGGGCTGCCATTTGAGTCTTGCTTGGCATGCAAAGGGGAAAGTCATTGGACTTGCTTTCTGAATGATTGCGAGTTATCCTCACCAACTCTTTGTGTAGGAGCTTGCCATTGTCTGCCTCTAAACGATCCTTGGGATTGTCCTCTGCCCCTTGGGCGCCTGTATCTGCCTCTTTGGGGTCTGTCCGTGGCTGGAAAGGACCAATTTTTGGAAGGCCAATTTCTACTGAAATGTGGGGGTTGTACCTGTAGAAAATCTTTCACAGTTTGCATTGATTTAGTCTTAATACCTCCTCAGCATTAGCACCAAATAATACATCCTTTTGTAAAGGGGCATCTAGTAATTTAGCTTTGACATGATCAGGCAAGGTTTGTTCCTTGAGCCAGGCATGTCTACGTATGACTGATCCTGTAACAGCAGCTCTACATGAGGCCTCTAGAGCATCAAAACCACATTGTAAGGTATGCTTACCCACTTGTTCTGCACTATGCATCAAATCCTGCAACTTCTTCAAGTCTGGTTGTTCAGGTTGTGATATTTTACTTTTCAATTGTGATAACAAAAACTGTTGGTATTTTAGCACATGGAACTGACAGTTTAAGGCCCTCATGGTTAAGGTAGCCGAGGTATATACCTTTTTTCCCCACCTTTCTAAGGATCTGGAATCTCTCTCGAAAGGTAATGGATTTTTAGCAGTGGAGGCCTTAATTCCCTTGGGGCCCTGTGAGATGGTTTCTGGGTCAGCAGCATGGCTTTGTATAGAAATTGGTGTGAGTCAGGAACCCTGTAGTACCTGTCAAGCTTGACTGGGGCTGGAGGCAGAGAGTCCGGGTTAAGGCAGGCCTCCGAGTAAACATCATCTAGGATGTCCAAGACAGGAGGTATAGCCAGAGGCCTGTGCTGAGTTAGCAAGAGAAATTCTCTAAGCCTTTTCTTGGAATCTGAATAATCTTGGCCTTCCCAGTGGAAGTGTTCCCTTAAGGTATGCAAAGTTTCCCCAAATGAGTAATCCTCTGGGGGGGATACAGAAGGAATGGACTCCTCCGCATCAGAGTCTTCAAAAGGGGAGTAAGAATGTTCCTGATCATCAGAGTGCACTGAAATAATGGAGCCCTGATCAGAGGAGAGGGATTCTTCCTCCACTCTGGGCCTTTTGTCCGGTGGAGGTTGAGAACCCCTGATAAGAGTAATTAAATCCTCAGCCATCTTAAGCATCTGTTTTTTAGGCATGGGGCCTGGAGATGGGCCCTGTGTAGCTTCTCTCTTAGAATGCATGGCTGCTTTAGACTTAGTGAAAGCCTTGATGGAGAAAGAAGAGGAAGGTCTGAAAACACCTTGAGTGGAGGTAGACCTGTCCACATTTTGAGGTTCAACGCCAAGAGTGGCTTCGGTATCTGTAGTCGGGGTGTGGGTCGAGGAGCCTGCGACCTCGGGTACAGGAGACATCGCCAATGAAGTGTCGTCGGTAGTCAGGGGCTGCGTAGGCGCCTCGCTGAGAACCGGACCACGTGTAGTTGGCTTTGGCATGGTGTCGGTGGCCACGGACCTCGTGTGTCGGTCCTTATCTTTGCATTTTTTAGACAGAACTGGAGTCGGAGTATCCGACGACATAATATAGTTAAATGTTTTTCCAAAACAATGCTGGGTGAACTCTGCCCGACGCTTAATGGTGTGTTTGTTGAATGTAGCACAAAAGCGACAGACCGAGACGTCGTGGTCTGGGCCTAAACAAGGTATACAGAGGGAATGGAAATCCTTATGCGGTATTTGCTTCCCACATGAAATACAATTATTAACTTCGTCTGACATCCGTCTGAGGCAAGAAAAGTTTCCCCAATGGGGTACTTAGCTTTCAAGAAGACATCGGTTTCAAAATTTTCGTAATTTCAGGAGCTGGCCGACCGGCACTTGCAAACTGCTTCTGCTTCGGGCACCGCACGGCAAGAAAGACTGAAGAAAATGGCGTCGGCTGGTTCCTTTATACCCCTGTCGCACTGACGTCAGGGAAGAAGCGACGACAACCGACGCCGGACCTAGACTTTGGAATTCGGCCGACCGAGGACCCGCCTGACGGCAGGAGAACCCATCTGTTATGACTGCAGCTGTATGCACGATGAACATCCTGTAGGAAGTATTTGTCACTGGTAATGTGAGGTTTTAGCCAGGTTTCTATCAGGATGACTATATCTGGGGAGTACAAGTCTATGGTGGCATAGAGTTCATAGACTTTGTTAGATATACTTCTAATATTTAGGCTTAGTAGAAGGAAGTCACTTGGCTTTCTATTGGCTGTAATATGGGAGAAGTTGTGGTTTCTAGTCTGATTATGAGGATTGGGGTTGGAGATGGTAGGGCCAGGGTTGGGGTGGATGTCTCCACTTAGGGCTAGTTTTGATATGCATGAGGTTATTAGTTTTCTCAGTTTTTGAATGTGTTTGTTTATAAGGGAAACTTTACGATTGTGCTCTGTGGATAATAGGTATGGTGGGAGGGTTACTATGTTAAGTTGTAGGGATGCTTTATGTTTGAGTAATATAGTTGGTAGAATATGTGGGGGGTACATAGGGATTTTTTTTTACTGTTAAGAGATACGAATTGTGTTCAATTATATTCCGCATGCATAAATTGTCATTAGCAAATCTAGTAATAAAACTCACCTTGTCATTCCTATTACATCCCTTTAGTTCTTACTCTAACTCGATTAGTTTTTTCATGCCTCTTATTATCAAACACTTCATTTCTTATGGTTTTAACATGTGTACTTTTATACCCTCTATCTGTAAAACAAACTTCCAAGGTGTCGGCTTCAGTAGTAAGAACATCATCCTCCTTGCAAATTCTTTTCAGTTTGTTAAACTGCCCTCTAACTATATTAGGAAAGATATGTCTTGGATGCATGCTGCTTTGATCTAATAGGCTATTTTGCCAGCAAGGTTTTCGAAAAAGGCTGGTGGTTAGCCATCCTTCCATATCTTTATGAATAGAAACATCTAAAAAATCCACTTTTTCAGAGGAAATTTGTACTGTGAACCTAAAGAACTCTGTAGTTGACTCCAAATAAGTTATGAATTCAGATAAAAGTGAAGATTCACAATCCCATATTAAAAGGATGTCATCTACAAAGCACCTATATAATTTCAAATGTGTGCTAAAAACACTATCAAAAACATTCTGTGTTTCCCAATAATAAACAACTAGATTTGCATAGGAGTTAGCACACGGTGTACCCATGGCTACTCCCCATAGTTGTAAGTACAGATCTTGATTGTACAGAAACACATTATTTTAAATCAATTCTAATAGATTACAGAGTAGAATTATCTGATTATTGTCTACATGGCTCACTGTTCTCATAGCCTGTCTAACCGCTTCAATACCATAGTCATGAGGGATGGAAGTAAATAAACTGTGTATATCTCCATCGATACTAATAAGCAATCATGTAGCTCACAATTTTCTCTGTACACATCTAATTCATCTAGAAGCTGAAAAGTGTCCTTTAAAATAGTAGGAAATTTTAGTACCATAGGTCCCAAAATACTTTCAACAAAAATAGACATTTTTCAGTGGCCCAACCACTACCAGAGACTATGGGTCTCATAGGTGGATTTTTTAGGGACTTATGAACTTTTGGAAGGCCTTTGATATAAGGAATAACAGGATGTTCTGTATCTAAATAATGATATAAGCATTCATCAATTTGTCTGCACGTGAGGAGATCATATAATACCATCTTGAATATTCCTAATAATATTTTCATATTGTGTATTATCAATCTTCCTATATGTAACATGGTCCCTAAGCATAGAGTACATAGCTTCATTATATTCATGACTATTCATAAGGCCAACGGCACGTCCTTTATCGCTGGAGTAATGGTCAAGTTTACATTCGTTTGTAGCGTACTTAAAGCCTGCCTTCTCTTCAGAACTCAGGTTATAATAAATCACATATCTCTCGCACAAATTTTTATGAACATATCTACATGACAAGGTAATGGGGGAGTATATAAACTTTTTTTCTTATAAACATTATGCTCTATTACTGGTTTGTCTTTAAATAAAAGCTTCAAAGCAACATTTCTACCAAATAGTCTCAAGTCAGTTAATAACTCACTAGCATCCGTAGATGCTGCGGGAATAAAAGTCAAACCTTTGTTTAACAGAGAACGTTCTGCTTCAGTTATCTCATGGCTGGACAGGTTAATACATAAATTCTTCACTTCCTCTGTCTCCGATTTGACATGGATCTTTCCTCTGAATATTTTCTTTTGCACTTCCCTCTGCTCACTGAGCGTGTCTGGGAAAAAGTTTGTTGTCTAACAGGCAATGCCAAAAAACGTTCCATTGTCTGTGGCGCAAGTTGTTTAGGTCTAGCCCCATTGCCCAATCTCCGTTCTGCTAGCTGGTTAGGGGGGAGTGGAATCAAGCACAATGGATTGCTGTGTGTTAGGTAGGGGGGTAGATTCCAATGCATTAGATGGCTGTGCTTCTGACTGCACCAAAGTATTCACATCCATAGTAACAACCAACTCCCTTCCATTCACATTCTTGTGTATTAAAGATGCCCTGGAATCAGTATTATTGGTGCAGAAGAACTGGAAGCACCAGAGATGTGTTGACGACTATGGTAGTCACCTCTAGGCCAACAAAAGACATTACCGGAGCAGAAATCAGTATGATCCCTCTGCAATTTATCTGCTGTAACTTTTTCTCATATAGAGAAATGTTCATATATATATATATATATATATATATATATATATATATATATATATATATATATATATATATATATATATATATATATATATATATATATATATATATATATATATATATTTTTATATATATATATATTATATTATATAAAAATATATATATAGTCTAATATAGCTTTGTACACATCACCTTGTTGTAAAATTAATTCTGAATACTGAACTTCAATGGATTCTTTTAACTCTTGCACCAGCGGTTGGAAATGGTCTATAATTAGCTTCATGCAGCTGAAGCTCAGATCGAGGTTCATTTGCTGCCATTGCCTGAAGAGTTCAGGGTGAGAGTTACTGTAAGACGGCATACACAAGACACGCATTCCCCTGGGGATAATGCGAAACTGGACTGCAGGCATGCCTCCAAGTGCCTGCGTTGCCAGGTATAGCATTTTAATTTATACAAATTGTTCTCAAATTCTCTCACCTTAATCATGAAATGTAGTAAGTCCACAGTCTCAGAAATAGATTGTACTGTATCATTATCCACATTTAAATCCAAGGATAACAGTGGATAAACATGCAACCGAAAAATGTCTCCCCATCTTGTCTGTAGTGGGCTATTATCTGGAATACAGTTAGATGACAAAGGACTCTTTTCAGCCATGTGTCCTCGTTGGTATAAAGCAGATACAAAAACAAAAGGAATAATAATACCAACGTGGTCCAAAGGTCTATGAAAGGCAAAACCATATAACACTGTAGAATAAGCCAAACAGACCACCACGGCTACACAGATAAGAAAACAGTACGGCACTAGTAGTCCAAAAGCACAAAGGACATAGTCCAATTAAAAACTAAAACTTTTATTGCAGCAAAAACAAAAATAGGATGAGCGCTTTCGCATAGGTCCACCTATGCTTCATCAGATCCTTAAAAACAATGCATCAGAGACATCCTTTTATAGGATAACATTACTAAGGTAAATGGGCAAACATCCATAGGCAATTAACACAATCAAGGCCAATTTGTTACATAATCAAGTGCTAGTAACTCAGTGCTTCTTAATGTGTTTTTTAGTGCGCCTGGCTTCTACCTCAGGCTTTATACACAGTGCAATATTAAGTCCAGGATGATATTGTGCTTGCATTCTCAAAATCCATTTTAATTCTATTCTTTCTAAAAAATTATTATTATTACCCTTCCTAACACTTAGTTGCATGGGTTGAAGTACCCTGAAACTAAATGTATGTGTTGCAAAATCCATAATATGTTTCGCTAATGCATTCAATACATTCTGGTTTTTGATGTCATACATATGGCCATATATTCTATCTTTTAAACATGTTATCGTTTTCCCAATATAGAAGCAGTTACAGTCATTACAGGTAGCTAAGTATACCAAATTAGATGTATCACAAGTCGCATGAAATCTGGGTATAAAATCCATATTTAAGCTTGGGTGGTGATAAGCTATAGACTTGCTAATGAAACATCACATCTTACAGTTGTTACAGGGATAAGTACCTAAAGGTCCCTGTTCTGTTGGTTGTATACATCTCTCTCTACATAACAGCTGTTTCAAATTTTTGTTGTTCCTAGAAGTAAAGCTTGGGGAAGAGTACCTATAAAGTCAACTGTATCTTTATTTACTGTTAAGAGAAGCCAATTGCATTCAATTATATTCCGCATGCATAAATTGTCATTAGCAAATCTAGTAATAAAACTCACCTTGTCATTCCGATTACATCCCTTAGTTCTTACTCTCTTAGTTTTTTCATGCCTCTTATTATCAAATACTTCATCTCTTATGGTTTTAACATGTGTACTTTTATACCCTCTATCTGTATAACAACCTTCCAAGGTGTCGGCTTTAGTATTAAGAACATCATCCTCCTTGCAAATTCTTTTCAGTCTGTTAAACTGCCCTCTGACTATATTAGGAAAGATATGTCTTGGATGCATGCTGCTATGATCTAATAGGCTATTTCGCCAGCAAGGTTTTCGAAAAAGGCTGGTGGTTAGCCATCCTTCCATATCTTTATGAAGAGAAACATCTAAAAAATCCACATTTTCAGTGGAAATTAGTACTGTGAACCTGAAAAACTCAGTTCCCATGAACTACCACATCGATGGTAGTCCACTGAACACAGAAGGCGTTATAAGAGATCTGGGAACACAGGTTGACAGCAACCTCTCTTTTGACCACCACACTGCCACTGTGGTCAGAATGTCCTTCTATGTGGCACATCTCATTACTAAGGGTTTTGCATCCAGGAAGAAAGAGGTCATTGTCACCCTCTGCTCTTCCCTCATTAGGCCAATCATCGAGTACAATGCTCCATTTGGCAGGTACCTCACTAGACACCTGCAACAACTGGAGGGGTCACAAAAGTACCTCACAAAGAGGATCCTAGGCCTTAAACACTTGTCCTATATGGACAGACTCAAAAAAAACTCCAACTATTCTCTGTCTGATATCGGCTACTTAGAAGCGATCTATGCTTGACTTACAAAACCATGTCTGACCCAGCTCTGTCAGAAATGCTACATCTAAAGAAATCCCAATCCCTCCGCACCACACTCTCCAGAGACTTCAACCTCATTACCACAATCAACAGAACGTGCTGGAGGGACAGGTTCTTAACCCAGAGACTGCCCATGCTATGGAATAGACTTACATACATGTCAAACAGAGCACCTCACTGGCCCTCTTCAAGAGAAATCTCGATGAGTGGATGGGAAATAGAAAATTCACCCCAGGGATCACTCCAGTGGCTCTACTTGACAGAGGCACTGGAAACTAAGGTCGGGTGGCACAATGCCAGGGTAATTCTATGGGCTAGGCTTGTAAAGGCTCCAGGGCCATTAGCCTAGAACACACCTATGGATAGAAGTAGACCCGTGTGTGTGTGTGTGTGTGTGTGTGTGTGTGTGTGTGTGTATATATATATATATATATATATATATATATATATACATATATGTACATATATGTATATATATATATATATATATATATATATATATATATATATATATACACACACACACACACAGACACACACATAAATATATATATATATATATATTTACACACACACACACACACACACACACACACACACACACACACACACAGATGGCAATGTTCATTAAAATTACCCCCTCCTGTGCCTTGGAAGTGTGTGTCTGCAGGAGCATCCTGATTAAAACACTGATCCACTGAACTCCCCCCCCCCCCCCGATTCCTGCAGAAGGTTCTTTGAGGGGGTGGAGAAGTGGATTTCTATGGCTAATAAGGTTTTACCATCCTGCTCACTCCTGGTAAAGCTTTTACTTAACCTCGGTTCCAAATTATTTGGAACCAGCAAATGGGGCATTAAGAAAGGATGTCTTGAAACTTTCTGCAAAATAACACAATCGTATCCAGACATGGAGGAATATAACTGTTCTGATGCCTGTAACTCTAGCTGTACCATCAGCTGTGGTAGACAGCAGAAGCATGGATATGTTAGACAAGGATTGTAAGGTAGACAGCTGGGGCACCACATTTTTTGGCTGTCCAAGGAAAGGTTACCTGAGAGGGAATTGGTGAGTTCTTTGATCAATTCCCTCTGAAAGTATGTCACATGTGTAAGGTAATTTTGCTTTCTAAAAGTAAAAGTAGCTGAATCATAACTTCACTTTCCTAATCTGTTCAATGCTCTTTGTTCTCTACTAGGGGGATGAAAAGACTTACTCTTTTCCAATGATCCTTCTTTGCAGCTGCCAGCACAACTACAGCATCTACCGGGGGACATTTGCTCCAGTGTACCCTATCTTTTGGTGCAGCTAATATTTTATCTGCTTTTCACATTACAGGCTCTGCCATGTCAAAATCCTTCCAGGCGTTTTGAGGTACCAAGTCAATGAGGGCATCAGCAATACGAAACACCCAGGATGTAGGACAGCCAGATCCAAAAGCCTGCAGGAATATGGACTATTCCATGGAAGGTGTATCAGTGGATCCTTTACTTAATTGTTTCCAAGATATTGCCAAAAGTGACGTCTTCAAGGGGGGATCTCGAGGAATCTTCCACTTCATCTAAGTCCGTGTCTTCTGCAACTGATTCCAGACATGAATTCAAGTGTCTTATTATACATGTCTGTTTCTGGGAATCTGTCTTGGTAGTGCTTCTGGAGAAGGGTCCAAATCAAACTGGGAGCTCGAACTGCAAGCTTTCTCTGAGACTTCTTAGACTGGACTGTCCCTGTTGATATGGAGGTACAGAGTCAAAAGCCATATCCAGTAGGATTGAGGATGGAGCCAAGCAAGCATCCCTGCTCTTTGTCTGGTAAGTGTGCCTTTTTCATAAGCCCTGAAGTTTGAGCAAGAGACCAGATCCAAAGAGATCTCTCCCAGCACTGGAGTCAAAAGAATCTCATAGAAACAAGCTTGTCCCAGTGCTGAGGCTGACACTGGATCTGAGATGTCCAGTGCCAAAGCTCAGAGGAGAAGGGATGGGTCCAAAAATGCCAGACTCTATCCACCCCCCCCCCCAAGAGCTTCGGCTCGAAGTCTCATCTCAATACGTCAGGATCAGAGTTGAGAGAATGGGATATAGTTGGAGTCTAAGTAGTAAGCACTATTGGTGCTGACTTAGGTACTCCAGAGATGCTTGGACTCTAGGGCAGTGGCTCTGGAGGATGGAGCAGCATAGGAGGCATAAATGAGAGGCAGCTGGTACTGTTCTTTGAGTACCCTGTGGGGACAGTGCGAAGATGACCAATAGCTGGATCTGGCACTAGTTCAGAAACAGTTGGATCTGAAGACCCCTCAGATCCACTCTCCTACTCAGTCTCAACATTTTTCCTCCATTTAGAAGAACCTCTATATCATCCTGTCAACATCTGCCTCTGTGAGATTTCTAGAAGAATGGAAAGATCTAGATGAGGAGATCACAGAGGAAGTCCTGGATGCAGCTTTGGCCTGATTGGATCTGGGGATCTTCTTTGTCCTTTTCTTTTTGCTTGAGCCTCTCTACAGATTTAGCTGGCACGGGAGAAGCAGACAGTTGATTGTAAGAGTATCACTGTACAGGCAATAGTCCTTTAAATAGCAACTTACCACTTTGGCCCTGCAACACACTGCTGACAAAAAGCACAGGCTCAACATTCCACGTCCAGGTGTACTGCACCCAGGTAATAAATGCAGAGAGAGAGAAAGACTCTGGCAGTGGTATTTTGTGACCATACACGGAGCACTTTTTGAAACTTTTGCCTGACATATTGAAAAACAGATGAACACACAGAAAGGATTATGTTTTACTGTTAACAGTACCCTAAGAAAGCTAGAATTTTTTTTTAAATATACAAAGGCCAACAACTAAATTAAAGATTAGCGCTTTTGTTCCTTTATTAACTATCTGGAACTTCATCAGATAAAAAAATGTTGACATTCCCAGCTTCAATCAAAAACCTGCACCAATCAGCTACTACAATTAATTAACCAACCCTTCTAGCTTTTAAATACTCCATGAACATTAATCAAGACACATAATACAATGTATTAGAGGAACTACTGAAAGTTAAAACACTGTTACAAAAATTAAGCAACAAAAACTCAATAATATTAGTTTTCTATAAAATAATATTATATTGGTTAAAACCTTCCAAATTATGAATAAAATGTATCAATTTGAAAGGAAAGTTATGTTAACAAGTCTCCCCAAAGAAATTATCACAGTTTATCTGCTTTCAAAGTTAGCAAACTACTTATTGAAATTCTATCATTAATTCCTGGAGTTTCTGTGGCATTAAGCAAAACTTGCCAATAAATCTCTCTAGATTCCAGGAATGCAGACAAATTCCCACCTCTACTGTTAATCACTCTAAAATGCAAAACACAAATTTCTTAAAATTAATACAACTGGCAGCATGCTTACTTAGTATGTTAGTCGGATCTACTTCACATGACCGAAATATGAAAATACTGAATTTCATTTGACAGAGACCATAACACCTAAATTTCAAAATACTGAAAATTCATTTGACTGAGTCTCATTATACTGAAAGCTTACAATGCTGAATTTTAAAACACTAAGCTTTAAGTCATAGACATGCGCACTTACAACACCAATGAGGAAGCTGTGTTCTTTGCCTTGGATAGGACCTTTAACTCTTGATTTATGGAGATGTGAGGTGTGGGACAAGTATCGGGAATGTCGAAAGGGCCTTTGTTGGGGAACAGGAGGTGAAGTTTGCACTGAACTTATCTGCTAGCAGGTTGGCTAAGTCAACAGCATCAGTGTAAGTGATACTGTTAAGTATTAATTCGGAGCAAACCTTAAGCTTTGCCATGGAGGTTCCTGACTTAAATGAAGAAGGCTTTGTGGTTTCCCTTTGTTTTGGAGGCTAGTTTTGACTCATAATTGGCTTTGGAGGTTTTCACTAGTGATCTAATTTGCTTGTTGAGGCTAAGGAGGAACCTTTTTCCAATTTGGAATTTAGTCCTTTTTACCCTTGGGCAACAGTTTTTTCCTTTTGTTGTAAAGTCTGTTGATAGAGGATGTCCACCAAACAGGTTTGTGTTTCCTTGAGTAGCAGGTTTTAGTTCTTTTGGGTATGGCTAAGTCCATACAGTTGTACAGGTGCTTGCAAACTGCACTGGTGTACTGTTCAGCATGCCTGTCTGCATCCTCTGAGAGGACGGTGGTTTGTAAGAGATTGTAGTCAGCTTTTGAGAAGTTTCTTAGCTTGATTACGGCTGAAGGGGGTTGGATGGGAAAGAAATTTCAAATGAGACAGTCCGATCTGATCTCACCAGGGAAGAATATACTATGGGAGTGGTGCAGCAGTCCCCCAAGTTGGTAAGAACCAAGTCCAGAATGTTATCTTCCCTTTTGGTGGATGAGTAGAGCAGGTCAACTGCATTAGAACTGATGAAGTCAAGAAATCGTTGAGTGAATGCATTAGTGCAGGAATAGTTCACCCAGTTTATGGTGGGGTAGTTGAAGTCACCAAGGAACAAGGTGTTAATGGATACCTTGATGAAATCAAGTAGATCCAGATAAGAGGAGTGGGTGTCCTGAATCATGGAGGGGGTCTATAGCTGGCTATAACTTGGATGGGTGTCTTGCCAAGTGTCAGCTGCACCTGGAGTAGTTCCAGTGCATCATGCTGGCAAACCAGTCTGGAGGTGTGCCTGTCTTTAATGAAGATAGAGGCTCCACCACCCTTAGTCTTCCCGACCTCATTTTGGGGTCAGAATGTGTGGAATGAGGTACAGCCTGGTAAGGAGGGGGTTGCTCTCCGCAGCCCTGACCGCAGAGACATCGGCATCTTCCGGTGTGAGGAGAGCCTCCAATGAGTGCATTTTCAGGTTAAGGCTCCTAGCATTAAGCAGCATGACCTTCAATTTGCCTTTTGACAGATCTTTTATGTTGTAAGATTTGTCTTTGGGACATTGCATAAAAAATACACAATGGGGGAGGCAAGCCTTGACCAGGATCCAGAATCCCAGTGGTGACAGGTGGAGGCCATCTCTGGTAAAGCATTGAGGCCTGTCAACCATATCATCCCAGGCAGACAGATACTGGATTTCCTTGGAATGCCACCAGAAACTAAGCCAATTGTTGAAGTCAATTATTTTGTGTTGGTACTGTGGTACAATTCTTGGTGAAGGTAGGATGCTGCTTAGGGCTAGGGTCATACCTGCCTGGGATACACTCTGAGAGCTCAATCATTTATCTCTTCATATAATCCAGGGAAGTACATCTCAACTCATTCACACCAACATGGACACTGACAGTCATACTTGTACTTGTGGAGAGACTTGTGTGCGTGCGCGATGTGACAGATTCTGGCACCAGATAGGCAAATGACCGTGACCTTCATGTCGAGCCTGGTGAGGGGGACATCAGTGTGTCCCACAGTTGAGTCACCAATGACTTAATATGTTTGGTTTATTGTTATGCCTTACGGGTTGTGATGGTTTATTGTTTTGCCTTATGGGCTGTGTTTGTGAAACACTGGTGTGTTGTCTGCTGTGTGTGGTGTTTGGTGTTGTGTGTGGAATGTTTGTGAGTGTGTTTTGGAGGTATCTGCTGTTTAGGTAAGTTTTTATTGAGGACCTCTGCATAGGTGGGTATGTGTTCTGCTTGGCTATGTAATGAGTGGTGTGGTGTTTGTGCTGGCAATCTCCTCTTTGTCAGGAGTACTGACTGTGGAGCAAGGAGAGCATGTACTCCAGGTTACTGATGTACATGCATTTCACAAGTAGAATTGTGTGCTAGGAGAAGAAGGCTGTCAGTAAACATGAGGCAATTGCTACACTGTCTCAGTATGCCCATGTCGACCAGGCTGGCATGAGAAACTGATGGGAACTGTCCAGACATAGAGTTCCGAATACTTGGGTGGACTTATGGAGAGATGGTTTTGATACGGGTTTGTCCACAAGAGTGTAGACCACAAAAACCTTCTTAAATGTAAAGCAACTGGCCTGAAGCACAAGTGCTAAAACCAAAACTAAGATGTTTAGAATAACAGATACATTTAATCATGTTACTAACAAGCAGTAATAAATGCAGCACAATAAAAGCACTTGAACACGTAAGAGCACGCAGCAAAAATAAGGTAATAATGTAGGAAGAACACAATTACAGTAAAAGCAGCTGAATAAAGTGCATTTTTTAAGGACAGGGAGGAAAAAGAAGATAGTTCAAGACAAAGTAACAATGGGAGTTGGCCATCCAAAATGCTCCGTCTGTACTCAGTAGACTGAGCTAATGATATAGGACAGGGAGCAGTGCCCAAAATCAAGAAGCAAGGGGGTAGTCCTTCCAAAATGATCTCACTGTACTCAGTTGAGTGAGCAAATGAGATGGGAATGGGAAGAGTGACAAAAATCAAATTTACACCATGGGCAGGCAATTCCAAAGCCACTAAGTTTATGAGTACAACAACACCTGGGTGACAGGGTGGGAAAAACAAACAATGAAGACAACAGAGGACAGAGGCCAGCAATAAACAATGACGCAAACATATAAATACAGTATAGTGCAAATCAAGTGCAAACAAGTATACTTGTGTGTGTCTGTGTGTGTGTGTGTGTGTATATATGTATGTATATATATATATATATATATATATATATATATATATATATATATATATATATATATGTATGTATGTATATATATATATATATATATATATATATATATATATATATATATATATATATATGTATAGGTCCATTCTGTAATTTCAAAATACTGAAATCTTGAATTTCAGTATTCTGAAACCAAAAAGCCGAAAACCCAACCACAACTCACAAACTCGAAAACACACAACCGCGAAATTCAAAATCCCGTACTCACGCTACACATACAGCACACACATAAACATACACAACACTCCCCCACAATCAAACTAATCTAAACTACATATAAGAAGGGGGCAAGTCTCCCTGCACCCCCCCACTTACATATTCTAACTCTGAGATTGCATAAACAGTAACACAAACGAAACTCACACACACATCTTACAGTCCCTCAAACACACACATAACAGTCGCAACACACACTTTCACACACTAAACCCCTAACCAACATACTGACACACACAAACTTACCAAAATAAAACCCAAACATCCACATTCTGTACCACCGGAAGCAGAAGTTCAAAATATCTGTGCTTCGGTATTTTGAATTTCACGCTTCTGCCGGTTTCAGAAATGTGAGTATTCGACTTTGTAAGTTCGAAATATTGAAATTTGGGATTTCAGTATTTCGAATTTACAAAGTGGACCCATATACATATATACATATATACATATATATATATATATATATATATACACACACACACACACATACATACATACATATACACACACACAATATATATATATATATATATATATATATATATATATATATAGATCTATATATATCTCAATACAAACAAAAATGATTTTATGAAAACGTTTCAGCACAGGCAGCAAACAGGATCCAATGTATTCTGGGGAACAGAGACAGCAAGAGGAAAATATTGCCAGCGGCAGAGTCTGAGCCCTGGATCCACAAGTTTGAAATGTGCTGAGGCCAAATTAGAGTCAGATCTGGGTACCCAAAGGTTCCAAAAATTGAACTGGATAAAAGAATACAACATCAGATCAATTTTCCATAGCAAGAACTTAAGGTCAGCATGAACTGCTGATTCAAAAGGTGACAAAGTCAATTTTTCTAGAACACAGGTGAGATCTGACAAAGGGGTCTCAGATGTGATACTCCTTAGAGAAACTGTTTTACTAAAAGGGAATAAGAATGAGGGAGATCTGCAGCCAAACAAGCAGAGACAGCCACTAAATTTGCTGTGTTGGACACGTGATAAGCCATCCTTAAGTAGCTCACAGAAATATTTCAAGTTCAGATGGATATTAACTCAACAGTCTCTGTATTACCATCTAGGCACCACTTAGAATACTTTATTCATTTATAAACATAAGATTTGCTAGTATTCTAGCCTCCATTAACCATTCCTGCACATTCTCGTGAAAGAAATGCCTCAAGGAAGTTAAAATTGAAGCATGCAGGCTGTTAATTGAACTTGCTCTAAATTGAGCAAGACCAGAGTGTGAGGGAGTTTGTGTTTACTCCCCTTGGCCATTACCATTAAAAGGGAGAACCAAGATTGCCTAGGCCAATAGGGTGTCACCACAATGATCTTTGGCACTTCTATCTGACCTCTGGGAAATACCTTTTGAATCATAAGATAGGGTGGAAACACAAAGGAATATTCCCAGCCAAAGGAATGCAAATGCATCTGTCCTCCAAACATGGCTGCAAGGATGTTCTAGCCGTCACTTCTGAAAGGGGGGTAAACAGATCTACTTGAAGCATACCCCACACATCTGGGCTACATCCTGGAACACCACTGCCTGGAGCTTCCACTCAAGTGGGTCTGCCTGGGATCTGCTTAGTCTGTCTGCAACAACATTCTGTTTTGACAGGATGTACAAAGTCTGACTAGTCACAGAATACTGAGATGAGATACCATATAACTACTATGGTGTAGTCTGTTATCATCTGGAGGGGACCTGGAGTTCATAGCTGATGGAAAACCTTTGAGGCATGAATCAACAACATCTCCTTGATAATGATGTGCTTCCGTGCATCTTTGGGACTTCAAGTGGCTTGCACTTGCTTCCCCACTAACAAGAGATTCCCAAGCGAAGTCAGATGAATTTGTCCGAACATACTGTACTGGAACTGGAAGGGAGAATGGAAGCCCTGGATTGACCCTCAACTGTTCTATCCACCACTAACTCTCATCTGATAAAAAGAAGCACTGGTAACTGGGTTTCCAGGGAATGAAGGTGACAAATCCAGCAATTTCAAAAGACCACTGAATTTTTCTCATGTGAAGACAAGTCAGTGGTATCATGAGAATCATGGATGCAATCAGTCCAAGAATTTGTAGGAATTCTCGAGCCAGGATGACATTCCTCTTTGAAAATTCCAGAAACACCATTTGATAAAAAAAAAATTCCAGAAACACCATTTGGTAAAAAAAGGATCTTGTCTTTGGGCAAGGCACCATTCTTTTATTGCAGTCGATAAGACACCCTAGAAAGACAAGTGTCAGTGAGGGAGCCAAGCATGACTTCCACAGGTTTAATTTGAAACCTAGAAGAGACAGTAAGGCCAAAACCTTCTCTAATGATTCCAAACACTTGGAAGCAGACTCTGCACAGGTCAGCAAGTCATCCAAGTCAGGAAAAATGCAGAGCCCAAAAGCCTGACACTGGGCCGCCACCAGGACAAAACATTTTGTAAATTTTCGAGAAGTTGTGGATAGCCCAAAGGGCAATACAGAAAACAAAGTGCAACCCAGAGACAACAAATTTTATAAACCTTCTGAATCAATGAGCAATGTGGATATGGTTATAGACATCCTTTAAATGCAAGGGCATCATAAATCAGTGGTCTAGAAGAAAAGAAAGCACAGTCTGCAGGGTGAGCATTTTGAATTTGGCAATCTGGATGAAGGTATTCAGAAAGGACAGATTCAATTGCGGTCTGCACGCATTTTCTTTTTGGGAATCAGGAAAATTCAGCAATAAAAAAAACCTTACTCTCAGAAGGAGGCAGTAGTTCTATGACCTCACAGTCCAGCATATGCTGCAGAATAGGAGGGGATAATAAAGACTGATCCGGTGGATGAGGAGCAACTCCTATGAAAGTACAGCTGTGTAAAATCTTACCATAACAGTAGATGTCCTTCTTTTCACTGTTGCAGTATTCATCACCTCTGTGATCTCCAGCCAAGGACAGCCCAATGTCCAGCCAGTATACCAAAGCTTTTATTACCTACGGAACGTTGCACAGCAGACCTATGCTACCTGTGCAAGTGTAGGGCATAAAGGTGATGTACTTACACTCACAACTCAAAACTGAAGTCAAGACCCATAGAGGAAAGGAGGGCATGTACACCCAGAAAAAAGGAAGCCAGTATGAAAATACTAGCCATGCAAAAGGCACAAGAAAGGGGGCAAGAGGAAGGGAGTGAATATTGCAACAATAAAAAGGACATCTGCTGTTATAGTAAGATTTTACACAACTATACTATGTCCTTGGGAGAGTACAAAAAAACTACAGTGAAGGCAGTGAGAAGGAAGGCAAGTAGAAGCCCTCCACAAACACATGCAAGACACCCTTGGCAAAGGTGAAACCTGCCCTGGCCCTGGAAATGACATCCAATATGTAATGCTTTGTGAAAGTGTGAACCAAAGACCAAGTAGCAGCCTCAAGGATGGAGTTGGTCTCTAAACCTTAGAAGAAAGCCCTCAAGGAAGTCACTGTATTAGTGGAATGAGCCCTCACAGAACCATGAACAGAAAAAAAAAGAAATGGCCTTGGAAATCCAGGAGGAGATAGTTTGCTTACAGACAAACCCAATGTCCTGGTATGAAAACTTACAAAAAGCTAATCAGATTTACAAAAGGCCTTTGTTTTGTCTACATATCTGAACTGTCAATGCAAATACAAGGTATGAAGAACTTTCTCACTAGCAGACTGCGAAGAAGGGGAAAAAAGAAGGAAGATGGACAGACTGATTAAGTGACAACTCATTAACCACCTTGGGCATAAAAGAAGAATTTGTGTGGAGAGAAATACCGTCTCTATGAAAAAACAAAAAAGGAGGGACCGCCATCAAGGTCTGTAGTTCAGATACCCTTCTGGCAGAGGTTAAAGCAACCAAAAAAACAGACTTCCAGGTGCAATGTTGTAAACAAGCAGCAGCAGGCCTCAAAAGGAGCTCAACTCAGCTTTTAAAGGATGAAATTAAGATCCCAAGAAGGGGAAATTGGTTTTCTTGGAGGTCTAATATGAAGAATGCTTCCAAGAAACTGCTTGACCTCATACCTACATGCCAAAGCAGAAGAAAGTGGCAGACAGGCAGAAATGGCTTGCAAGTGGGCTTTCCCTGAAGAATATGCCAAGCCAGCACAACATACAGATAGAAAAAAAAAACAAAGGGATTCCCACTGAAAAGGGGTCCTCGTTTTGTCTGAGATGCCACAAAAAATCTCTTTCCACTTTATTACACATGATTTTCTGGTACTGCGTTTCCTGGCCTCCTGTAGGACCTTTAAGCACATCCTCAGAAAACTGGTGTCAGAAAAGAATCAAAACCCTATCAACCAAGGCCTCAAATGAAGACTGAGCAGATGAGGGTGAAGGAGAGTTCCTTTGTCCTGTGTGAGAAGATCCATGCGGTGACGTAACTTGTGATGATTGCCCCTGGCCGGATGGAATAACAGGGGGAACCAAATTTTGTCTGGGACAAAAGGGAGGCACTGACAAGATCTTTGGACAGTCCTTCTCAATTTTGTTAAGGGTCCTTGGAAGCAGAGGAATGGGAGGAAAGGCATACCGGAACATTCCCTTCCAAGAGAAAGACATGGAGTCCACCCTCCAAGCCAAAAGACTTGGGACTCTGGAATAGAACTGAGGGAGTTCCCTGTTCAGAGGGGAGGCAAAAAGTACAGTTTTGTACCTACCATAAATGTAGACGTTCGAGTGCTAATACAGCTGCAGTCATAACAGATGGGTTTTCCTGCCGTCAGGCGGGTCCTCGGTCGGCCGAATTCCAAAGTCTAGGTCCGGCGTCGGTTGTCGTCGCTTCTTCCCTGACGTCAGTGCGACAGGGGGTATAAAAGAACCAGCCGACGCCATTTTCTTCAGTTTTTCTTGCCCCAGATGTCAGGTGCTCCCAGAAGGAAGGCAATACATAAATTTATGTAATAATGCAATGCAATATAATCAAAAAACAGTAGCTGCAAGCAAATACACCATAAAAGAATACCCCAATCAGGTTGTATGAGGAGGTGTTAGCCATTAGGCCTGTCCCAACAGGGGAAGGAGGGAGGGAAACCTGGACTGCAGCTGTATTAGCACTCGAACATCTACATTTATGGTAGGTACAAAACTGTACTATGTTCATCGTGCATACAGCTGCAGTCATAACAGATGGGTAGAATCCCAAAACTAAAAAAGGGTGGTAGGCACTAGGTGGAACTAGGAGGAGCTAGGATGCCCTGCAAGACTGCAGTGGCAAAGCCTGCTCTAGATTTGAAGTATAATGGTAGGTGATAGTGCTTGGAGAAGGTATGTACAGAACTCCAAGTGGCTGCTTCCAAAATATCTTTGGTAGGAATTGGTGTGAGTCAGGAACCCGGTAATATCTGTCTGGCTTGACTGGAGCTGGAGGTAAAGAATCTGGGTTAAGGCAGGCCTCCGAATACACATCTTCTAGTATGTCTAAGACAGGAGGTATAGCCAGAGGCCTGTGCTGAGGGAGTAAGAGGAAATCCCTAAGCCTTTTCTTGGAGTCTGAATACTCTTGGCCTTCCCAGTGGAAGTGTTCCCTCAAGGTATGTAAGGTTTCCCCAAAAGAGTAATCCTCAGGTGGTGGGGGGGGGGGGGGGGGAGACAGAGGGAATGGACTCCTCTGCATCAGAATCTTCAAAAGAGGAGTAAGAAAGTTCCTGGTCTTCAGAATGGTCTGAAATAATGGAGGCCTGGTCCGAGGAGGGGGATTCTTCCTCCACTCTGGGCCTTTTGTCCGGGGGGGGGGTTGGGAACCCCTGATTAGAGTAATCAAATCCTCAGCCATTTTGAGCATCTGTTTTTTAGGCATGGGGCTTTGAGAATGGCCCTGTGGAGCCTGTCTTTTAGTATGCATGGCTGCTTTAGACTTAGTGAAACCCTTGATGGAAAAAGAAGAGGAAGGCCTGTAGACACTTTGAGAGGTGGCAAGTCTGTCTAAACTCTGAGTTTCACCGCCCAGAGTGGCTTCGGTATCTGTAGCCGGGGTATGGGCCAAAGAGCCTGTGACCTCGAGCACAGAAGACACTGCCAATGAAGTGTCGTCGGTAGTCAGGGGCTGCGTAGGCGCCTCACTGAGAACCGGACCACCTGTAGTCGGCTTTGGCGTGGTGTCGGTAGAAGTCGCGGTCCTCATATGTCGGTCCTTATCTCTGCGTTTTTTTACTCAAAACTGGAGTCGGAGTATCCGACGACATAATGTAATTAAATTTTTTGCCAAAATAGTGTTGGGCGAACTCCGCCCAACGCTTAATAGTGCGTTTGTTGAATGTAGCACAAAAACGACAGGCCGAGACGTCGTAGTCTGGGCCTAAGCAAGGTATGCAGAGGGAATGAAAATCCTTATGCGGTATTTGCTTCCCACATGAAATGCAATTATTCACTTTGTCTGACATCGGTCTGAGTAAAGAAAAGTTTCCCCAACGGGGTACTTGGCTTTCAAGAAGACTTCGGTTGAAAAATATTCGTAATCTCAGGAGCTGGCCGACTGGCACTTGCGAACTGCTTCTGCTTCGGGCACTGCGCGGCAAGAAAGACTGAAGAAAAGGGCGTCGGCTGGTTCTTTTATACCCCTGTCGCACTGACGTCAGGGAAGAAGCGACGACAACCGACGCCGGACCTACACTTTGGAATTCGGCCGACCGAGGACCCGCCTGATGGCAGGAAAACCCATCTGGTAAGACTGCAGCTGTATGCACGATGAACATCATTCTACTTGAGGACTACCCCACTGATTAACTATGTCCAGAAACACATCCCTGTGAAGCATTCATTCATGAGCCTGTGTCCTGGACCTACTGAGAAAATCTGTCAAGATTGGGCTCTGAAGGTATATACACATCTTGTAGGGTGACCTGCAATTTGATGGCTATTTCCCATGCTTGAAAGGCTAACCTGCAAACAAGGTAAGTCCTTCTGCCTCCCACTTTATTGATGTACCACATCACTGTGATGTTGTCAGTGTGCATAGAAAGCTTGAAGGGCCAGCATGAGAGCCTGCATTTGCTTGATGTTGACGTGATCTGTCCTCTGCTGAGGTGACCAAAGGCCCTCTTAGGGTGCCTGATGCGGCGTCCCATCCTAGCTCTGATGTGTCTGTGAAGAGTTCCTGCAGTGGCGGAGGAAGGTGTAAAGGAATACCTGGATTGAGAGACAGCTGCTGAATCCACCAGTGAAATTTCAGTTTGAGTTAAGGAAGCACAGGAACTACATGATCCAGCAGGCGGAGGTGCTGACGCCACTATGACTTTAGGTACCACTGAAACTTCCTCATATGATGAAGTCTGGGTCAGGGGAGCATGTGAATAGTAGAAGCCCTGAAAAAAATCCCTGGCTAAAAGAGAGGACAGGGGAAGAAGGGACAGAAAATACTTTGTGAGGGAAAAAAACTTGTAGGCATGAAAAGATGCCAGCACTGGAACAGTCTGAAAAGTACAGCTGTGTACACTTAACATAAATGTAGATGTTCATGTGTATTCACTGTTGCAGTCATCACATTTGGGTCATCTGTCTGCATTTCTGCGTCGGATGCTGTCACTTCTTCCATGACATCAGATTGTCAGGGGGTATAAAACATGCAGCCGACGCCATTACATCAGTTTTTCTTGCACCAGATGTCAGGAGCCCCCACAATAGGAAGCAATTACATGGTGTGGAACACCACCAGCAGAAAGTAAATACCAACATTATAAGATATGGCCAAACAAAGAAGAACAGGTAGAAGTATAGAGAAGTCAGGGGGCTGGAGAGAGGGTAACCAGGACTGCAACTGTGAGTACACTCTAACATCTACATTTATGGTAGGTATACACAACTGTACTATGTTCTTTGTGTTTCACTGTTGCAGTCATCACATTTGGGTTGATTCCCAAAGCTGAGGATGGGTGGAGGCAGTCAAGAAGCATTAGGGCTGGCAAGCAGGCACTTTAAGACTGCTGTGGCAAATCCAGCTCTGGATTTGGAAAAATAGGTAAGTGGTAATGCTTGATGAATGTGTGTACAGAGCTCCAGGTTGCAGCTTCTAGGATGTCCCTGGTAGGGACTCCCCTGATAAATGCTTTAGAGGCTGATGTAGCCCTAGTGGAATGTGTTCTGATCCCAAGTGGGGTAGGATTGGTGCTTGTAGTAGAAATGGATGCAGTGTGCTATCCATTTAGAAATGGTTTGCTTTGAAATGGCCTTGCCCTCTGCCCCTGTAGCAAAGCTAACTAGCAGCTGGTCAGATTTTCTGAAAGGTTTAGTCAACCTAAGCTGCCTGTGTACCTCCGGGGAGTGCAGAATCCTTTCTCCTTTATTCTGAGGATTTTGCAAAAAAGTTGGCAAATGAATGGATTGGTTTAAAGCCACACTAGATACCACCTTGGGCATAAATGATGGGTTAGCCCTGAGGAAAACCCTGTCCACATGGAAGATAATGAAGGGTTCCTCGGCCATAAAGGCCAGCAATTCAGACACTCTTCTTGCTGAAGTGATGGCTAGAAGTAAACCTGTTTTCCAGGAGAGGAATTTTAATTCTGCTGAAGCAGCAGGTTCAAAGGGTGGAAGCGTGAGTTTTTCTAATGCAAAGTTAAGGTCCCCAGGCTGGAGTGGGAGCTCTCCTGGGAGGGGGGGGGGGTCTTAAATTTTTGGCTCCTCTCAGGAACTGTTTGACCAGAAGATGAGAGAAGAGAGGTGGTTCAGTATTATAATGAGCTGAGATGGCAGAGGCATGAATCTTAATTGAAGAGAAGGATAGGCCTTTATGGAGCATTTCTGTTAAGTAATCTAGCATATGAGGTAAGCTGGGCACAGTTGTGTCCACTCCTTGAGACTGGCTCCAAGAACAGTATCTTTTCCACTTTTCTGAATAGGATTTTCTAGTACTAGGCCTCCCTGCATCAAGGATGACATCCAGCACCTGTTTACTGAGGGTTGCTGGTGAGTTCAGGGGATGAGCCAGGCTGCTAGGTTTAGGGTTTGTAGCTGAGGATGCAAAATCTGGCCCTCCTGGTGGGACAGCAGAGAGGGGGTCTGAGGCAGGTGCCAAGGTGTCAGTACTGTCAGACTGCGCAAAAGTAGGTACCAGTGCTGGCGTGGCCAGTCTGGTGCAATCAGGATTGTCCTTGGCTTGTCCTGTTTGATCTTTAGTAGAACTTTCGAGAGGAGGGTCAGAGGGGGAAAGGCATAGATTGGAAGGTTTTCCCATGTAAAGGACAGAGCATCCACTTTCCGTGCTTGGCTGTGGGGAATTCTGGTGCAATATTTGCTCAACTGATAGTTCTGAGGGGAAGCAAAGAGGTCCACCTCTGGTGCCCCCACTTGTGAATCAGAAGCTTGAATGATCTGGGTTCCAGTTTCCACTCGTGTGGGTCCATTAGATTTCTGCTTAAGTCATCTGCCAGTGAATTTAGTTTACCTGGCAGGAATTGAGCTTGCAGGTGCACTTGATTGCTCAAGGCTGTTTTCCACAGAGCCAAGGCTAACCGGCAGAGAGGGTAAGAATGAGTTCCCACCCTGCTTATGTACCACATAAATGTGGTGTTGTCTGCCTTTATCAATAGTTTCTCTGGAAGAGTAAGGCCTTTGAAGGCTGTCAGAGCATTCTGTACAGCTAACATTTCTTTTTGACTGATATGTAGGTGTGTTTGCTTTGGCTTCCATTTGCCTTGAATACATTGTCCTGCTATGTAAGCCCCCAAAGCATAGTCTGATGCGTCTGTTGTTAGGATTTGGGCAGCAGGGGGTTGAGTGAAAGGCAGTTCTTTGTTGTGGTAGCAGGCCTCTGCCCACCAAAGGAACTCTGCCCTTAGGCAAGGAATGATAGGAATCATTGTTTCCAGGTACTGAGAATGTTGACACCAGAGACTTTTTAAGTACCACTGAAGTTTCCACATATGCAGTCTTGCATATGGAATTAGTAGAATGCAACAGGCCATGAACCCTAGGGCTTGCAGAATTTTTTTGCAGATAGCTGGGTTTTGGTGGCCAGCAGATTGAAGTAGTTTGTCAAATAAATTTGTTTTTCTGTAGTGAGGAATGCCATCTGGGAAGTTGTGTTCAAGCTTGCTCCCAGGAATACAATTTGTTGGCTGGGTACCTGATGTGATTTCTTTTTGTTGATGTGTACCCCAGTGAAGTTAGAAGTCTCTTTACAAATGTCAGGTGCTGGAATAGCAATTCCTGACTGTCCGCCTGAATCAGACAATCATCCAAGTATGGGTGAATTTGAATTTTTCTCTGCCTACAATATGCAATGGCTGGAGCTAGGCACTTAGTGAATACCCTGGGAGCAGTAGATAAGCCAAAGGGAAGTGCAGAGAACTGATAATGCATAGAGCTTGCTCTGAAACGTAGACATTTCCTGCAAGATTCCCTTATGGGGATGTGCAGATAAGCTTCTTTCAAGTCTAGGGTGGCTAGCCAGGAGTCCTTGGCTAGCATAGGAAGCAGCTGTTGGACAGTAAGCATTTTGAACCTTGGGACCACCAGGAAGGTGTTGAGAATAGACAGATCCAGGATGGGGCGCCAAGGGTTTTCTTTTCTGGGTACCAGAAAAGTACAGTTTTGTACCTACCATAAATGTAGATGTCCGATAGGTATGCATCTGCAGTCATAACATATGGGTTGTCCTGCCTCAGGCAGCCCTTCGGTCGGCCGGATTCCAAAGTCTGGGTCTGGCCTCGGCTGATGTTGCACTTTCCCCGACGTCAGAGCTTCTAGGGTATAAAGGCATCAGCAACGCCATTTTCCTCAGTGTTTCTTGCCCCAGATGCCAGGTGCCCTCTAGGAAGGCTAAATTTGGATAAATGTTGAATGTTCCAAACAGTAGCAAAATATATATATATATATATATATATACATATATACAAACAAACAAATACACCATAATAGATTCCCCCAGCTAGTTGAAAGAGGGGTAAGCACCCTAGGAATACCACAGAGGGGAAGGAGGGTGGGTAATCCTGACTGCAGATGCATACCTATCGGACATCTACATTTACGGTAGGTACAAAACTGTACTATGTCCTTCAAGGATGCATCTGCAGTCATAACATATGGGTAGAATACCATAGCCAAACTGGGGGAGGAGGTACTAAGATAAGGATGGTGTAGTTAAGATCCCCTGTAAAACTGCAGTTGCACAGCCTGCTCGGGATCTGGAGTATAAAGGTAGATTGTAATGCTTGGCAAATGTATGCACGGAGCTCCAAGTAGCAGCTTCTAAAATGTCCTTGGTAGCCACCCTCGTGAGGAAAGCTGTAGTGGTGGCTGTGGCCCTTGTGGAATGAGGCCTGATATTTACAGGAGCTGTCTTTCCATGAAAAGAGTAGAAGCGAATGCAATTTCCTATCCATTTTGAAATTGTCTGTTTGGAAATTGCTTTTCCTTGCACCCCAGTTGCATATGCTACAAAAAGTTGGTCAGTTTTTCTGCTGGTTTTAGTTCTGTCCAGATAGTAGCGTAGTTGTCTGTGTGTATCCAAGGTGTGCAAAAGTTTTTCTCCTTTGTTCTGTGGGTTAGGGAAGAACGTAGGCAAATGAATAGCTTGGTTCAAGGATACCCTGGATACCACCTTTGGCATGAAAGTAGGATTTGTTCTCAGAGACACTCTATCCTGGTGAAAAATAAGGAAAGGCTGCACTGCCATTAATGCCTGTAACTCGGATACTCTTCTTGCTGAAGTGATTGCCAGAAGGAAAGCAGTTTTCCAAGACAAAAACTGTAAGTCTGCTGATGCTGCTGGTTCAAAAGGAGGTAGTGTCAATTTTTCCAGCACAAAATTGAGATCCCACGCAGGCAGAGGGGGTCTCCTTGGAGGTTTAACATTTTTGATCCCTCTCAAAAATTGTCTGAGAAGAGGGTGAGAGAAGATAGGAGGATCCATATTGTATTCTGCTGAAATTGCTGAAGCATGAATCTTAATGAAAGAGTAGGACAGGCCATTGTGGAACAATTCTGCTAAGTATTCAAGGATGTGTGCTAGGTTTGCCACTGTGACATCTGTGCCCTTTGATGTGCTCCAAATGAGGAATCTCTTCCATTTAGCTGAGTATGTCTTCCTTGTGGAGGGTCTGCGAGCCTCCAGGATAATGTCCTTGACCCGCTGAGATAAGACAGTTTGGTTTGGTTTTAAGCAATTTTCCAGGCAGTTAGTTGTAGTGTTTTCAAGTTTGGATGCAGGGTCTTGAAATTGTTCTGCGTTAGAAGAAGAGGCCATAGGGGTAGAGGCCATGAGTTCGCCTGAGATATGCTTCTCAGCAGCGGATACCAGTGCTGTCTTGGCCAGTCCGGAGCTATTAGTATCAATGAGTTCGCCAGAGACATGCTTCTCAGCAGCGGATACCAGTGCTGTCTTGGCCAGTCCGGAGCTATTAGTATCACCTTTGGCTGTTCCTCCCTGATCTTCAGTAGAACCTTGTACATAAATGGGAGAGGTGGAAATGCATACACTGTTAGGGCATTCCAGCTGAAAGAGAGAGTCCACCCTCCAGGCTTGTGGGTGGTATGTCCTTGAGCAGAATTTCTTCAGTTGGTGGTTGAGTGGGGGAGGCGAACAGATCTATCTCTGGCATTCCCCATTTCTTTGTTATGAGTTTGAAGATGTTTGGATGCAGCATCCATTCGTGAGCATCCGTGGTAGTTCTACTTAAGCTGTCTGCTAGTGAATTCTCTTTTCCTGGTACGAATTTGGCCTGCAGCTGGATATTGAGATTCAGGCCTAGGTTCCACAGATCCATTGCCATCCGGCATAGAGGGTAGGAATGCGTGCCTCCCTGTTTGTTTATGTACCACATGACCGTGGTGTTGTCTGTTCTTATCAGCAGATGTCCTTGCTGGAGGAATGGTTTGAATGCCTCGATTGCATGCTTCACTGCCAGCATCTCCTTTTGGTTTATGTGCAAGTTTAGCTGGCCTTGAGACCATGGGCCTTGGATACATTTGTCCTCCATGTGTGCTCCCCATCCTAGGTCTGAGGCGTCCGTGGTGATGGTCTGCCTTGGTTTTGGTTTGTTGAAGGGCAACCCTCTGTTGGACTGGCAGGCCTGAGCCCACCACAGGAATTCCTTTTGAAGGCATGGAATGATTGGTATCATGGTTTCTAGACTGTGCCTGTGTTGAGACCATACATTCCTTAGGTACCATTGTAATTTCCTCATATGCAGCCTGGCATGCGGGATCAAGATTATGCAGGATGCCATGTAACCCAGGGCCTGCATGACTTTCCTTGCAGTAAGCTGAGCTTGTCTTGTCAAAGTCATGAAGTAATCTGGAAGTTGTTTTTGTTTTTCTTCTGTGAGAAAAGCCATCTGAGTTATTGTGTCCAGATCCGCACCCAAAAGGTTATCCTTTGGGATGGCACTAGTCTTGACTTTTGGATGTTGACTGTGTATCCCAAGGCCTGTAACAGGTGTATGACATAGGCCAAATCCTTTATCAATTTTGTCTTGTTGTCCGCTTGTATAAGGCAGTCGTCCAGGTATGGGTAGATTTGAATTCCCTGAAGTCTGCAATGTGCAATTACTGATGCCAGGCATTTCGTGAATACTCTGGGTGCAGTAGATAAGCCAAAGGGTAATGCTGAGAATTGATAATGCTCTGATCCTGCAAGAAATCTGAGGTGTCTTCTGCAATCTGGTCGGATAGGGACGTGCAGGTATGCCTTCTTGAGATCTAGAGTCACCAGCCAAGACTCCTTGCCCAATATGGGAAGAAGTTGCTGTAGGGTCAGCATTTTGAATTTTGGCACAATGAGATATGTGTTCAGTGCGGACAAGTCGAGAATAGGCCTCCATTGGTTTTCTTTTCTTGGTACAAGGAATAGTCTGGAGTAAAATCCTTGGCCTTGTTCCATAGATGGTACCCTTTCTATCGCTTTCATGTGAAGTAAATTGTTGATTTGTCTTAAAGCCTCTGGCTTCTGGTTTGGTGGAAGGTTTGGCATTCCGCTCCTTTTTGGTAAAGTGTGGAAGTGAAACCTGTATCCTTTGTCTATTGTTTGCAATGTCCATGTGTCCTTTGTAATGCAATGCCAGTTTTTTGAGAATAAAGCCAGCTTTCCGCCCAAGGGAGCTTCCAGTTGTTCCCTGGTAGGCGGAATCCGAGTCAAGTCATTGTGTATGTCCTGTGGTAGTGGTTGTAGCTGCAGTTGTGGCACTACTCCTCTGGTTGGCAGGCTGCCACTGACGGCCCCTGTAGGCACCCTTTGATTGACCTCTGCCTCTAGGGCATCTATTCCTGCCCCTCTGTGCTCTGGAGGTGTCTGGAAAGGACCAATTCTTTGAAGGCCAGTTTCTGCTGAACCTCAGAGGTTGGACCTGCAGAAATTCCTTTACTGTTTGCACAGATTTTGCTTTTTCTTCCACTTACTTTAGAATCTCCTGTGCAGGGGGGCCAAATAAACTTTGTTTCTCCATTGGAGCATCTAGGAGTTTAGCCTTGACATGGTCTGGCAAGGATTGCTCTTTTAGCCAGGCATGCCTAAGAATTACTGCCCCAGTCATAGCTGATCTAAATGAAGCCTCCAGTGCATCATAGCCACATTTTAAGAAATGATTACTGACCTGCTGAGAGTTGTGTACCAAATCCTGAAGGGATTTACGGTCTATAGGTTCAGGAGAAGAAAGCTTTTTATTCAGCTGATCTAACAAATATTCTTGGTACTGTATCATATGGAATTGACAGTTTAATGCCCTGGCAGAAAGAGTAGCAGATGTATAAACCTTTTTACCCCATCTCTCTAATGCTCTAGACTCTCTTTCAGAGGGTAGGGGATTTTTGGCAGTGGCAGCTGCAACACCTTTTGGGCCCTGAGAAATAGTTTCTGGGTCTGCAGCATGGGCTTTATACAGGTGGAAGTGACAATCCGGGACCCTGTAATATCTGTCAGGTTTGGCAGGGGCCGGGGGAAGAGAATCAGGTGCAGAACTGACATCATTATACGCATCATCAATTACAGTTAGCACTGGTGGTATGGCTAAGGGCCTATGCTGGGGCAAATGTAAAAATGTCCTTAGTCTTTTTCTAGAATTTGAAAAATCCTGACCCTGCCATTGAAAGTGTTCCCTCATTGAGTGCAAAGTCTCCCCAAAGGAAAATTCTTCAGGAGGGGAGGCCGAAGGAATAGAGTCTTCTGCATTTGAATCCTCATAAGGCGAATAGGCCCCTTCCTGATGGTCTGACAAATCAGATCCATCCGTGGAGTAATCAGAGGAGAGAGGTTCAGTGGGTTCAGTCCTAGGCCTTTTGTCAGGTGGAGGTTGGGAGGCCCTGTCTGGGTGAGGTTGGGAACCCCTAATTAAGGATATAAGGTCCTCAGCAAGACTGAGAATCTGAGAGCTTGAGGAAGGCCTCTGTGAAGTAGATTTGGCAGGTAAAGCTTTTGAAAGTTTGGCAGCTTTAGCCCTGGAGAAGGCCTTAATAGACATAGAAGCTGGGGGCCTAGCTGCCCCTCGTGCAGGTGTGGAAATGTCCAATGGAATGGTGTCGGACAATTCTTGAGCGCTAGCTTCGGTAGGGATTTCTGAAGCCGACTCAGCCGGGGCCTCTCTGGCCTCGGTTGTCGGAGGTATGGTTTCGGTCGTAGGAAGAACCGAGGACTCTGTTTCAGCCGAAACCGAGACACTCGCGGTAGGCCTAACCGTGGTTTCAGCCGAAACCGCTGGCCGCGAGTGTCGGTCCTTTTCCCTGCATTTTTTGGTCATATGCGTAGTCGGAGTCTCCGACGGCATTTTATATGCAAAAGTGGTACCGAAAAATTCTTCTGCAAACTCCGACCGACGTCTAAGAGTCCGTCGGTTGAAGGAGGCACAGGCTAAACAAGCTGATACGTCGTGGTCTGGGCCTAAGCAAGGAAGGCAGTAAGAATGGAAATCCTTATGAGGTATTTGTTTCCCACAAGTTAAACAATTATTTACTTTGTCTGACATCGGCTGAGGCAAGAAAGAGTCCCCAACGGGGTACTTAGCTTTTTTCGAAGTCTTCGGTAGCTGAAATCTCTGGATCTGACTGACCGGCACTTAACAGCTTCTGCGCACGGCAAGAAAGACTGGGGAAAATGGCGTCGGTTGATGCCTTTATACCCCAGAAGCTCTGACGTAGGGGAAAGTGCGACATCAGCCGAGGCCAGACCCAGACTTTGGAATCCGGCCGACCGAAGGGCTGCCTGAGGAAGGACAACCCATATGTTATGACTGCAGATGCATCCTTGAAGGACATCAGTCTGGAGTAAAAACCTTGTCCCGTTTGCTCTGCTGGGATAGGCTGACTAGCCTTGATACTCAGAAATGAAAGTACTTGCTTTTGGGCCTCTGCCCACTGGGTTTGGGGGGAGGTCTGGCCATCCGCTTGGGGCTGGCAGTGAGTGGAAGTAGAATCTGTATCCCTGGGATATAATGTTCAAGACCCATCTGTCCTGGGTGATGTACTCCCAGTTTTTTGCATGCAGGGCAAGTTTTCTTCCTATGGGTGCAAGTACTTGGGCAAGGCTTGGAAGAGTTAAGGATAAGTCAGTGCAAGATTTTACCGTAGGATGCTGACTTAGTACTCCCTGTTTTAGAGGTGGGAGCTCTCCATTGCTTAGTTCTGTGCATACCTTGAGACTGTAATCTTGGTGGTCTGCTGCCCCTGGGTTTGGACTGAGAAGGTCTGGGAGGGACTGGAAAGGACCAGCCTTTAGAAGGCCAATGCCTACTGAATCTAGGTGGCTGTACCTGTAGGAAATATTTAACACAGGCATGGGCAAACTACAGCCCGGGGGCCACATGCGGCCCGTTAAACGTTTTGATTCGGCCCGCCAAACTTGAAAAAATTTAATAACTTAACCTTGTTAATGTTTTATTTCCCCTGCAATTCTGATGTTTCCTCACTAGATGGCGCACTCTAGATATATTGGCTTTGTTGAGGTGAAGCGTAGGCCTATTACTCCACGTTTGCACTTTACCCTTGACCCACCGCCTCTATGAAGATGAGCGGACCCAAGAAAAGGAAAGTGGACAGAGAATGTCGAGTGTTCAATAAGGAGTGGACAACTAAATATTTTTTCACTGAACACCGATCATCTGCTGTTTGCCTGATATGCCAAGAAACTGTGGCGGTTTTTAAAGAGTATAATATTAGCCGTCACTTTGCCACAAAGCACGCTAATTAATCGCCACAACAAAACTAACTCCAGACTTTGATGCGCTGGCTAAAAAAGGAGACCAACAACACTGCTCCCATTAAAATGTGTGCGTCTCCGTGATACGCACGTTGTTAAAATAAACAGTGCGCGCAGATCAAATATAACGCTTCACAGACTGACTTGCTGCAACTGTTTCGTCCTTGCACTGGTCGTTGTTGACTTTTGGCACCGGGGAAACAAATTGAATAAAAGGAACAGGACAAGTACATCTGCATCTCCTACCGTTTTGAAAAAAGACAGTCAGGAGAGTGATGGTGATATCCTGAAGGATAACAGAACTTTCAGTGCTTTAAAATAAAATGGTCATTTATTTGATTTTCAGTGTTTAAAGACTCATTTCGAAGTCAGAGATTTTATTGTAATGCTTTTCTTCATTTTCATTGGAAATTAAAGCACGTTTTCTCCATATCCCAAGATGTGTATTTTACCCCCAATGAGGTGATGTTTTCAAAGCATGCCATCTATCTGCTCCTGTTCCGGCCCCTTTGTCAAATGTTAGAACTCAATGTGGCCCACGAATCAAAAAGTTTGCCCACCCCTGATTTAACAGATTGCATAGCTTAGCTTTTTCCTCCATCTTTTTGAGGACTTCTTCCTTATTGCCAAAAAGGCGTTCTTGGTTTAAGGGTGTATCTAGTAATTTTGCTTTGACATGGTCTGGCAAGATTTGTTCCTTACGCCAAGCATGCCTTCTAGGAACAGACCCAGTGACAGCATCCTTGCAAGATGCTTCTAAGGCATCAAAACCACATTGCAAAGTATGTTTTCCAACTTGGTTAGCAGAATGCATTAACTCTTGTAAATCTTTATGTTCTGCACAACCAGGAATCAACATCATTTTCTGTTTAATTAGCTCAATTATATGCTGCTGATACTTTAACATATGAAACTGGCAATTTAAAGCCCTGATGGCAAGAGTAGCAGAGGTGTATACCTTCTTACCCTATTTGTCTAAAGCCAGAGTGTCCCTGTCTGAAGAGGCAGGGTTTTTGCCGGTTGTAGCCTTAATGCCTTTAGGTCCCTGGGAAATGGTCTCTGGATATGCAGTTGGATTCTTAAAGAGGAATTTGTGGGAGACAGGTACTCTAATACCTGTCAGGTTTCCTAGGAGCTGGAGGCAAAGTATCAGGGGTAATGCAGGATTCCAAGAAAACATCATCTACAATTTCCAGAACAGGAGGGATAGCTAGAGGCCTGTGCTGAGGCAAGTTTAAAAATTCCCTGAGTCTCTTTTTGGACTGTGGGTAGTCCTGGCACTCCCAGCGGAAATGCTTTCTAAGGGTATGCAGGGTTTCACCAAAAGAAAAAATCTGCTGGTGGGGAAGCAGAGGGAATGGAATCCTCTGCATCAGAATCCTCATAAGTAGATAAGGGTATGTCCTGGTAATCAGAAGGATCAGAGTCAACAGACTCATGATCTGAAGAATCAGAAGGAAACTCAGTTCAAGGTCTTTTTGAGGGGGAAGGCTGACTTCCCCTAATTAAAGTAATGAGATCTTCAGCCATTCTAAGCATTTGTTTCTGAGGCATGTGGGCCTGAGAATGCACTTTGGTCGTAGGTTTCCTAGGTGTAGTGCGAACTCTGGGCCTGAGAAATTCGGTATTTTTGGTTTGAAATGAAGTCGCTGGTTTAATATGAAAATCGGAAGGCCTGAATACACCCTCAGGAGCCGGTGCCTTCATAGCGGCTCTGGACTCATCCAAGGTAGAGACATCCGCAGGTTCCATAGTCGAAAAAGCATCTCTTGGCATACCGGATTCCGAATGGATCTCAGTAGAGGCCTGCGAATCTGCAGAAGCGGGTATTAGGGGCTGGGAAAACACCTCATTGAGTACTGGCGGACTGGCGACTATCTTAAAGGAAGCATTGTCGGCAGATTTGGACCTATGCGGTCTGTCTCTGTCTTTATCCTTACGTTTTTTCGGAAGATCGGTAGTTGGATGGCTTATCGAAGCCATTTTGGAATATGGGGAAAGAGAGCGAAAGAATTTAGCAACAAAAATAGCCCAATGACAAATAGTTCAGGTGTTGAACAGGACACAAAACCGACAGCAAGGAACGTCGTGGTCTGGGCCTAAACAGATGACGCAGTAAGAATGAAAATCTCTGTGAGGTACTTGCTTTCCACAGGCAAGACAATTATTAACTTTTTCCGACATCGGTTAGAGCAAGAAAAAAGGATCCCCACCAGGGTACTTATCTTTTAGAAGACTTCAGGTCTGAAACTCGAAAAACGAAAATTTCAGGAGGCAGCAGAGTGGCACTTGCAAACTGCTTCTGCTTCGAACACTGCACGGCAGGAAAAGCTGATGTAATGGCGTCGGCTGCATGTTTTATATCCCTGACAACCTGACATCATGGAAGAAGCGACAGCATCTGACACAGAAATCCCAAGACTCTGGTATTCAGGCCGACTGAGGGCTACCTGCAAGCAGATAACCCAAATGTGATGACTGCAAAACAGTGAAACACGAAGAACATCCTGCGGCTTCTGTCTGGAGTCAACACTGACTTTTTAAGGTCGACACTGAACCTCAAATTGTACAACAGGGGTTGGGGGTAAAATGAAGATTCTGTACCAGCTTAGAGTGGGATGGAGCCTTAAGCAAGAGGTCAACCAGACAGGGAAATGTATGAATGTACTGAAGACAAAAAAAGGTGACTACAGAGGCTAAACATTTGATGAACACTTTTGAGGCTGAAGAAAACCCAATGGGCAAAACGGAGAACTGAAAATGAGAGGAAGAAACAGAAACACAAAAACTTCCTGAAAAGAATGGATAAGAATGTAACGGTAAGTGTCCTTCAGATGAAAGGAAGCCAGAAAGGCCTGGGGTGCAACAGTGGAAGCAGAGTCTGGAGAGAGAGCATTTGTAAGGAAGACACTATGAGAAAGGTGTTCACAAAGGAAAAATCTAGGGACAGGTCTCCAAGACTCCTCTTTCCTGGGGTCCAGAAAAATCCTAGAATGAAATCCCAAATCTCTGTGGAACTGGTCTAGTGGTACACTGGTCCAGCTAGCCTTGCAATATGCCTAGAAAATGAGGAACCTGTTCTGAAAGGGGTTGAGGAACACCAGAAAAGGAGGGAAGGGTCTTCCAGGTCATAAAGTAACCCTGCCAGATAATGGCGAGAACACTGGTGTCTGTGGTAATCAGCTGCCACACTGGAAGAAAAAGAGAAAGCCGGAGGGACAAGGGAACCTAGCTGAGCGGGAGGGTGGGCAGACAGATTGCTGCAGATTTCTCCGAAAGGACAGCTTCTGTGATCTGGGCGTTTGAGTAGGCTTACCTGAAAAAACACACGTAGGAGCCTTTTTCACTCTGGAAGACTGTCTGAGTAGCTGAGGCAAACAAGCTGTCTTACTAAGACAGTTTCTTTGAAACTTAGGAACAGGGGAGACAAAAATCTGTTTCAAATTTTTCATAACCTTACCTTGAACCTGTAAGGTCTTGAAAAGATCAGCCACAGCAATACCAAACAAGTTCTAGTTATCCAAGGGAGGGTCCAGAAGCTTTGCTTTGATATCAACTGGCAGGGCTTGAAGGAAAAGCCAGGAATAGCACCTTATCACTAAGCCAGAGGAAAAAACCCTAGAGGATGCATCAGCTGTGCCATAGCTGCATTTAATACAGGGAAAGGCAACCTGAGAAATGCAGCTGAGCAAGGAAAAAGTTGAGGTCTTACTCTCAGAGTCAGGCATGTCGGTAACAATCTTCCCAATATGGGAAAGAAGAGATAGAATATACCCTGTCATGAGTCTGATAAATGATCACCCTGAAGGTTAACGTAGCTGAAGTGTACACCTTTTTGCCAATCCTCTATAAGGCTCTACTGTCTTTATCTGAAGGAAGGAGCTTGGAAGAAGGTAACGCCTAGAAGGCTTATCAGTAGACACAGAAATCACTGCAAGGTCAGATGAAAGGCACTTTTACAAGAACTTGAAGGCATCTGACACCTTACAGAACCTATCAGGTTTCTTAGGAGTTGAAGGTTGATATTCCAGAGTCATGGAAACAGCAGAGAAGGTATCTAATAGAACAGCCAACACACATTAGGGACAGCTAAAGATTTAGGACAATCCATTTGTAACAACTCAAAATACCTTTTCTGGTAGTTTGATATTTGGGAGCAATCCATCATACACAGGACCATGTTACCAAAGGAAAGTTCCTCCAAGGGAGAATTAGGACTGACATATTCCTCCTGCTCAGAACTACAGTTTAAAGGTGATGGCAATTGAGAGAAACAGGCTAAGGAGTCAGCCTTAGAGTCAGAATCTTCACCTGAAGACTTAGTCCATAGCCTTGCTTAGGGATAGAGGACCAAGGAGGTGCAGGAAATGAAACCCCCTGAGGAAGCTTCAATGCCATCAAGGCTTTGAACAAGCTTTGAGTGAAGTCCTGCCATTCCTTTTATGGATCCTGGGGACCGACACCACATTCTTGGTCTTCTGCCTTTTTTTCACTGGGATGTCTATCCTGACAAAGTGTGGAGGTTCAGACCCTTTCCTGGATTTGATTAAGGTGCCACCTCTTCACTAATAAGGATCTGAGGAATCCCTCTAGGTCCCTTGGAAATAACCAGCAACAGCTCCCCCTCAAAATCTGCAATGGACATTTGCAAGGCATCTAAGAAGCAGGCTCCATGCTGACCTCAGAGAAGGTTATGGCAGAACAAACTAATGAGAACGCCAGACTATCCAACGGGTTTCTCTCTCACCTTGACAGACAGATCTGGTGGAGGCTGGACAGCAACAGACTCAGGCTTAAACTTCTTGGCCTTCTTTTTGAGTGGTGGCTGTACCTCGGGCTGAGCAGATTCTGCCATGGTACCTTGTGCCAAAAGCTTGAGACTTTGCTTTTCAAGATAAATGAAAAGTGAAAAAAGGTGGCTACTCAAAGTCTTGGGTGCAAAAGCCTGACAGATGGAACACTGAGTGTGATCGTGAGATGCATCTAAGCAATACAGACATCCATCGTTGTGGTCTTTATGAGTAATCTGCCACCCACACTGACAGTTCCCTTTCTTGGATGACATGTAACCCACTGAACAATGTAAGGAAAAAGAAAAAAGAACTCCAACTAGATACTTCTCTGAAACACATATGCTCATTATAACCAGCAAAGTAAAGGGCATTCAGACAGTCCTATAATAACAGCATTTAGACTGGTGGCAACAAACTTCTGAGTTGGGAGTATTTTATGTCATCTTTATGCCCTGTGCTTGTGCAGAGAGCATACATCTGAAATAAAATGCTCTCTAGGTAATAAAGGCTTGAGAATACTGGATGGACGTTGGGCTATCCTTGGCAGGAGATGCTAGAGGTGATGAATACTGCAACAGTGATATGGAAGGACATCAGAGGAGGATTGTCTTTCTACTGCTTTCAACCCTTATCCACAACGTCAAGCATCCATTTGTTGGAAATCACTGACATCCACGCTGCCTTGCTGAGAGACAACTTGAGAGGAGTAGTACCTGGAAGGGATACTTGAAACAGCGGTGCCTCATTTTGGCATAGTCAAAAGTTGAAGGGGGTAAGTCCTTTTTGAAAAAGGGACCCCCTCTTGTTGAACTTAGAAGAGTTGTCATCCTGATGCTTCCCTATGGTACCTTGGGGTTCTTGTTAGGCTGGGACTTCAATTTACGAGCCTGTCAAAATTATTATGTTTAACTGAGGAAAATTTAGGAACATGAAACATTTTTGAAGCCAGTGTCGTATTTTTTCTACTTCTGGTCTGTGCCTTATTGTCGGATTTGCCAGTCCTGTGGTTGATTTCAATCACATAACATTTTTGACACACCCTGCAAATCTCCATATTTAAGGATCTGATTAGCTGCAGTACCAAACACACAATCAGACTCAATAGGAGCATTCAAAATGTCAGCTTTTAAGTCATTAAAAAACTTTGACTGTGCAGCCAAACTTACTTCATCACCGCTGACAATGCTGCATTTCTAAAAACAGTGTCAGCCTTTTTAACGATACTCCTTAAAACAAGTTTTGACATCTGGGAAACAGTGGAAAATATCTTTGACATAAACATGTTGCTCTACTGGCAAAGATGCAGCAAACTCTTCCAAACTATCCATGCACCTCAAAACAAATTTACATATATAACTAAAAAAAATATAAATATAAATAAATTAAAAATGAAATAATAAAAAATACAATGAAATAAAAAATAAAATAAAATAAAAAATATATAAATAAAATAAAATATAAATATTTAAATTCTACCATTCTGGACTGTATCAACTTCTTCCATTCAGATTCTAGCCACTTGCCTAGTTTATCTGGAGGAACTGGATTAGAAGAAAACCTACTTTTTATTAGAAATAACTGGAGACAAAGGGCCTTGAAGACCATGGAAGGTGAGGAAACCCTACATTTCCTAAACACTTTTTAGGGACATCCTCAGGAAGCAAAGGAGAACCATAGGCTTTCATAAAAACATCCTCCAATGCTTGGATCACATGCAGGATGGGCAGTTGAAGGATAGGAGCTTCATCCTCCAAAAGATCACTGACCCTGCCAATCTTGGGTACAGCAGAAGAATGCTCCCAATTAAAGACATCTCCAAATCTGGTCAGCATTTGGGAAAAAGAAAATGTCTGTCTGGGTTCCTGTATCTGCTCGATATCAGAGGAAACTGATCTGATTCAGACATGTCCAAACCCTCAGATACATGACTGCTTTCAAAACCAAGATCTAAAGCAGAAAAACTGACAGTGCAAACACTGGATTACTATCCACCCAGGAACGCACCCAGAATCAACTGCTTAAACAATGGACCCATCCATCGCCACCATCTCTGGTGAGAAACCTGGAAGAGACTTGCTGCTCAATTATGTGGTGGGTTTTCTGCCTCTTCATAACATACACTACAGTAGAAGGAAAATCCCCACAGGGAAACAACCATGGCAATGGATTCTACACCTCTGAATTCCCCTATATCAAAAGTAATTGTTTTTTTCATACCTGCACCAGGCAGTGATACAGTCTTGGAGGATGTGTCTAAATATGTGTCATACTTAGTTGTGGTACCAAACACCACACTAGGGGACCTGGAGGTAACAGGAGGCGAGTGGTCCAAAAGTCTATTCTTGGCTATGGCTACTGTGGAGTCAAAATCTGTACGATAAAGCATATTTTAGTTTTATTTTTGTGTTTTTTAGGTGCAGGCAGGGTAGATAGTTGGGGGGGGGGCAGTTTCAGAGCCCAACTAGACAGGGGATAAACAAAACTACTGGTAAAACTGAACTCCCAGTAAATAAAAGGAAACTACTTCCATATTCTCCCTTAAAAGCAACGTAAATAATATTTAAAGAGAGAAACCAAACAGAATAATGTACTGAAGAAAATGACAATAATTTAGTAATCACACTAAGCACCAACACAGATCATCAACCCCCCCCACTAAAATTCAATAAATTGCTAATTTGAGTTCCACATGTATAAAATCAGTGTAAACTAGCTTAAAATAAGGAATTCAATATAAACGCAAGATAAATTTGCATCAGAAAACAAAATGGCATCAATTTTTTTAAATAACTTGTTTGAGATCTCATTAAATAACTTAATTCACCTCTTTACAAAAAGACACAGTAAAAAAACAGTGAAATCAGCAAGTTTTCTTTTCAAAATATAAAAAAATAATGCCTTAAAATCAACGGAAATAACAGCCATGATTTACTTGTGATTATGGCAGCACAAAGCAAGAAAGCAGTTAGCAGAAACTACCATACAGCAAAAAAAGTGTCCAGTCTTTCAAAAATACAAAACATTAAAAAAAAGGTTATAACTCCTTATGAAATTATAATTCGGCTTACCTCAGACAGGAAATTTCTTCAGTAACAACAGAAAATAAAGTACTGCTAAGATGTACTTTTTTTAAACTTCTTAAAGAAACACACATTCTAGCTGTTACAAAGACAAAAAAAAAGGCAGAGGGGAGAATAAAATAACCCAAAGGATTTCTTGTCTGTGCTCTGAAGAGCAAAAAAGTCAGAAGAACTTAGTCTTCTCAAAGATTCTTCTCTTCCGGTGGCACTAAAAAAAACCCTGAAAGGTCTGCTGTCTGCGGTTGTGGCTGAAGCTCTGAGAGACTGCCAGAGAGAAAGCAGTATATAGCACTAAAACCTAAATGTCAGTAAGGTACCGTATCTGTTGAATATCAAAACATGCATACACACACACTTACTGTATCAGTTAATCTAGACCCACTTTAACAAGTTTTATGGTTAGTTTCATACTTTCTATGATTCCACAGAAGACCCTAGGCCCAAAGGATGTGCATACCTGATGCTGGCTCACACCATGATACCACATTCCTACTACATAAGCACATCTAACCCATGAACCCACCAGTCCATTCACCAGCCACTAGCGAGCAGCATTCCTGCAATGGAAGAAATAGTAGAGAAATTTGTATTTTCTTATTAATAGTGTAGGTGCTGAAATATACACTTGACTAACTTAGAGTGAACTTCAAAGGTTGGATGGAAGGGCTGCCTACCTTTAGGACGCTGGTGATAAGGCATCTGTGACCTATCAAGGAGGGTACTTTTGTAGCCAGATCAGTTATGTAAAATCTTACCATAACAACAGATGTCCCTCTCTTCTCTTCTCTGTTGCAGTATTCTTAACATGGGGGGGGGGGGGGTTTGCCTGCAGTGACAACCCGATGTCAACCTGTATAGAAAAGACTGTTACTACTTGGGGATGCATATTCCATTGCATGTAGACTGCTGTCGAACATTGGCCATAAAAGTGATGTACGCATGCACCATCCTCAGAATTGAGTGCCCCAGGAAGAACGCCCACCTAAGGGAGAATCCTCTCTGTAGAGTTCTGTGGAGTGGGGAAAAAGGTAGGTAAATGTATAGACTGGTTGAGGGATAACTCATTTACCACTTTAGGTATAAAGGTAGGGTTGGTGCACAGTGACACTTTCTCTGTGGAACACCAAGAAAGGAGGAGAAGCCATTAGGTCCTGTAGTTCAGAAACCTTTCTGGCTGAGGTTAGTGCAAGCAGCAAAATAATTTTCCAGAAGCAAAATTTCAAGGAAGCAGAAGCTACTGGCTCAAAAGGAACAAGGGTCAGCTTCTCTAATATAAAGTTAAGATCCCAGGGGGGTGCAACAGGTTTTCTGGGGGTCTTATGTGAAGGATGCCTTTTAAGAATTGTTTAGCCTCAAATCTAGAAGCTAAAGATGGAGACAAAGGCAGACAGGCAAAAACAGCTGACAAGTGCACTTTGACTGAAGAATAAGTTAAGCCAGCATTCACTAATTCACACAGGGATGACAGAACCAGAAGGACTTCCACTGTCACTGAGTCCTGGTTTCGAGAAAGACACCAAATTTCTTTGTGCTGTGTGAGAAGATCCACTCTGTGGCTAACTTGTGGTGATTGCCCTTGACTAAATGTAGGAGCAAGGGGGACCAATGCTGTCTTGGCCAAAAGGTGGTCACCAATATGATTTTTGGTTTGTCCTGCAGAAGCTTTAGCAGAACTTTTGGAATGAGAGAATGGGGAGGGAGTGTATACAGAAACATCCACTTCATGAAAAGCTGAGGGCCATCCACCTTCCAAACCAGAGGATGAGGATTTCTGGCACAAAACCGTGGAAACTGTCTGTTCATAGGGGAGGCAAAAAGGTTTATTTGTGGAGTACCCCCATCTGTGGACAATGTTCAGAACACTTGCCTGTGAAGCATCTATTCATGGGACTGCATTTCGGACCTGCTCAATGCATATGCCACTACATTCTAGCTACAGGGGATACACACAGCCTGGAGGGGAGTCTGACGTTTGACAGCCAATTCCCAGACTTGCAGAGTTAGTCTGCAAATGAGAAAAGACTTTGTCCGTCCCTGTTTGTTTACATAGCAGAGAACAGTTATGTTGTCTGTGAAAATTTTTAGATGGCCTGGGATGAAGAGGGTCTGGAAAAGTCAGCAGGAATGCCCTCATTTCTTTTATATTAATGTGTTCCCAACTTTGAGAGGAGGACCAGGTCTCTTTGTGCTTTTATGGCTCTGAAAGCTGCTCCCCATCCTGTGTATGAGGCATCTGTGAACATCTCCAGGACTAGTGGTACAGGATGGATTGGGAGACCTGGGTTGGCATTTAGCTGTTGAATCCACCAGGTTAACTCCCTATTCAGATGAGGGAGAAGGGGAACTGGGAACTCTACGGGGTGTGCAAGTTGCATCCACACTGACTTCAGGCACCACTGTAGTTTCCTCATATGTAGTTTTACCAGAGGAAGCATTGGGATGGTGGATGCCATGAAGCCCAGGGTTCTGAGAAAGGTCCTGGCATTGATGTAAGTCACTGGGATAAGGCTGTGGAAAAAGGAAATAAGTTTCTGAGCCTTCTGAGTGAGGAGAGAGACCTACATAAGGTCTGTTTGTAGCTTGCATCCCAGAAATATCGGGTACTGGGATGGGGAAAGAGCAGATTTTTGGCAGTTTACTTTGAAACTCAAGGACTGTAGGATGGAGATGGTGGAGTTTAGATTGTGCTCCAATGCTCCTAGACAGACTGCTTGAAAGAGAAGATCATCCACATATGGGAAGACCCAAACACCTTGAAGTCTGCAATAAGCAATTACTGGGGCTAGACACTTCATGAAAACCCTTGAGGCAGTTGACAGACCAAAAGGCAAGGCAGAGAACTGAAAGTGCCAGGAAGCCACAGAGAATTTTAAGAACTTCCTGTAAATGGGATGAATGGGGATGTGTAGGTAAGCATCCTTTATGTCTATGGAAGCCATGTAGGTTTGTGGGATGATAATGGAAAAGAGAGTTTGCAATGTAAGCATTCTGAATGTAGGTACTTTCAAGGAAGGTGTTTAGGTAGGAGAGGTCGAGGATGGGTCTCCATGGTCCTTCTTTCCTTGGTATATAAAACATCCTTAAATAGAACCCTTTTCCCTTTGATTGGATGGTACTGGTTTAAATGGTGTCTTGATAATAACAGGTCTTGTAGGACCTTTGGGAAATGTGGCAGTTGGTCTCTGGGAGGTTGTGGGATGCCCATGAAGGGCAGGAGAGAATTCCATACCACGAAGTAGCCCTTTTTTTATGATGGAGGGCACCCAGGCATCCAGTATTATGTTTTCCCAAGCTGGAAAAGAAAGGGAAAGGGGGATGCTTGGGGGTCTAAATAGTCAGATGGACCCTGGTCTGTCCGGAAAGGACCGTTTATGAGGTAAGGTTTGCAGTGGAATCCTAAGTTGCTAAGGTTTCTTACCAGACTTTGTTCCTTAGCTGAAGGAGGCCATGACTGCCTTCTAACAAACACTGGCTTAGAAGGATAATTCCTTTGGAATTATGGTACAGGGGAGACCAGAATGTGTTTCAGCTCCTGCATCTCTTTTCCTTCTCCTGTAAAGTTTTGAACAATTCTGCAGCAGCAGGGCCAAACAGGGCTGAATTCTCCAGAGGGGCATCCATGAGTTTGGATTTAATGTCCTGTGATACAGGATGCAGCCTCAGCCAGGCAAATCTTCTCAGGACTGAGCCTGTGGCAACTACCCTAGCTGAAGCCTCCAGAGCATCAGAGCTACATTTTATGGACTGTCAGGCCACTTGAGAGGAAGCTCCAATCAGGGATGAGGCCAAAGACGTATTCCCCGAGTCTGGCATATCAGAAATAACTTTTGAAAGTTGGGACAAGAGTTCCAAAATGTATTTAGTCATTCAAGTCTGATAATTTATAGCCCCAACAGCGAGGGTGGCAGAAGTGTATACGTTTTTGCCAAATCTCTCCATATGCCTGGTGTCTTTGTCAGAGGGAAGCAGGGTGGTGGACGGAAGTAACATGGAGGCCTTATCAAAAGCCACTGTGATGACAGAAGGGTCAGCTGACGGGGCTTTGAATGAGAACTTACAGTCCTCAGGCACCTTGTAGAGTCTGTCTGGTTTCTTAGGTGTGGGAGGCTGGGAGTCAGGGGCTTTAGTGGAAGATGCAACTATATCTAAGAAAGCAGCTAAGACAAAATATACAGCTGACAGACTACGAGTATCTACCTGAAGTAGTTTGTAGCATCTTTTTTGCACTTCAGACATCTGGCAACTATCCCATTTGAAATGTTACTTCATCTTACCTAAAAGTCTCACAGAAGGTAACTTCCTCCACTGAAGAATCAGTACCGTTGGGAGTCCTCCTCCAGGGAAGCGCAATCCAGTGGGGCAGGATCTGAGATGAGTAAGCTAAGGACTCATCCTCTAAAGACTTCCCTCCTCGGAAGAAGTCTCTTCTCTAACCCTCTTCTGAGGAGAGGTAACCCAGGGTGTGGTCGGTACTGAAACTCCAGGAGGAGGCCTAAAAGACATGAGGGCATTAAAAATACCCTGTGTAAAATTTTTCCAATCCTGAAGTGGATCAGACGGTGGTGACAAATGGTTTGTTTTTTTGTTTCTTTTTAGCATGTAGTTCAACTCTGTGCAAGGTCAAAGGACCAGATGTAGGTCTGGTTTCAATGATGTTGGAATCCACATCCTCCCTAACTAAATATGGGAGATTCCCCTAGGGCCCTCAGTAATCACAAGCCTAGGCTTCCCCTGGACATCTGTACTGGATTGCCTGCAGTACTTTCAAGGATGTGCTATCATCCTGATCCAAGGTGGCCTCCATTATGTACTAGGCCTGTGAATCGGACATGGGGGCTGGCCATTTCTCCAGGCTAGCAACTGCCTCAGGTGAGACATCAACCACAGGAGGTGCAGCAGAAGTTTCAGGCCTAGTCTTCTGGCCTTCTGCTTGACAAGCAACTTGGCCTCAGGCCCTGAGGAACCCTCCAAAGTACTCCTTGCAAGGAGTTTCAAGCACTGATTCTCTAAATAAATAGAAATAGAAGCTAACTTACCTCTCAAAGCTTTAGGCACAAAGGCCTGGCAGATGGAACAAATCTGTGGTTGGGGTAGGCCAAAGACAAAAAATACTGCTGGTGATTGCCGTTATGTGGAATCTAATGTCCACATGAACATTTGTCTTTCCTGGATAACATTAAACCTAACCACAATGAAAAAGGTAAAGAAAGGATTCCCCAATAGGGCACGTATCTTAAATGTTGAGCTGATAACCATTTTGGTGAACAGATTGTACATATGAGTGAAGTGTCTGGAATGGCAGCCAAGAAGTTCTGGGCATGGTGCATGCGTACGTTTTTTTTATGGTTGATCAGCCTACGTGTGATGTACCATGCACCCTAATTAGTAAAAGTCTTTTGGATACTGGCCAACATCAGGTCACTGCAGTAGGCAACTTCCCTCCCATGTTAAGAATACTGCAACAGTGGAATAAGAAGGACATCAACAGATACTGTAAGAATGTATTTGTTAAACTGGCTTCCTACTGAAATTTCGGCACTCAAAAACCCAGGAAATGAGCAAATCTTAAAGAACAGTAATCTCCTTTAAACTTTTTTGCAAGGGTCAAGCCCCCCCCCCTGTACCCCACTGTGGGGGACAAGCCCAGACACCCCCTGAACTTATATATGCATATACCAATTCAGAGGTTGCCATATCTTGGAAAAAAAAGGGAATATTCCAAGGAAAAGCCATCTCAGACTTGGTATATCTAAGTCCATTTTCTGGCCATTCAGCCTCCATGTTTTGGGACTCGCTGTAATGTGCCCCGTAATTTCAAATGGTTAATGTTAAATTTAATACTGAGTACCTCCATTTACAGGTTAGGTTGAATCTCAAGCAATAAACCACAAGGATGGAAGAAGCTGGAGGCAAACCTAGGACCATGATTCAGGAGGACAAGCCCTGAAGAATAGTATCAAAGGAAGCCCAGCAACTGAAATCAAGGCTGAGATGTATGCTTGGTAAAGAAATGCAATGAAGACCAAATAGCAACTGCACATGTTAGCAAAGGACACATCCTTAAAGCAAACACTGGAACCACCCTCTTCTGGGCCCTAGTCTTCAGCACGCAGTTCCCCACCTCTTCGCAGATAACTTAACTGGCAATGTGTGTGAAAGGGGCTTGGTTTGTAATCGCATGTCCCTCCATCCCTGAAGCAAAGGAGGCAAGCAGCTGGTCTGTTTTCCTAAACTCATGCACCCATTCCAGATGACCCCTGAGCCGAATATGCATATTTACAGTGTGAAGGTCCCCTTCCTCTGGTTTCTGACCAGACACAAAATAAAAAGATGAACAGACTGGTTCATTCACAATCCAGAAAACACTTGTGGGAGTGGCAACACAGGCAGTGCAAGCATGCATTCTTGCTTATAATCTAGTAACTGGAGGGACCCTCAGAACAACTGAACTTAAGATGTAAACACAGGAAAGAATAGTTGTGTAAAATCTTACCATAATCATATATGCCCTTCTTTTCTATGTTGCAGCATCTTTTACATATGGGTTGTATTCTACTGACCCAATGTCCAGCTTGTACACAAAAGCTTCAAGCTACTGCCTGTACGTGGGACATCACATGTAGGCTCAGGGAATGTCACCCATAAAAGGGATGTCTGCACGTACCACCCTCAGAATAAAGTAGCCCCATGAGGAAACTCCAAAAGGAGGCCCAAAGGACAGTCATCCAAATAAAGAACAAGATGTAAGGGGAAGGCGGATGCGATAGAATACTGCAACATAGAAAGACACAACATCTATAGTTACGGTAAGACTTTACACAACTAGTCTATGTCCTTCTATTCAGTGTTGCAGTATTCTTTACCTATGGGAGAGTGCAAAATCTGAAAGGGATCCCAGGGAGGGGGAATAAAACAGAGAACTAAGGCAAAAACATTTTCCAGAAATCCATGCAGGATTGTTTTGGCAAAACCTGCTCTGGCCCTGGAAATATTAATCAGCTTGTAATGTCTTGTAAAAGTGTGAACCGATGACCAAGTGGCAGCTTCCAGAATACACAGTGTATCCAAACCCTTGAAGGAAGCCCCTGAGGAAACAGATGCAGTTAGTTGGAGGGCGGTTGAGGGATCCCCTGAAAGCGGGGAAGAGACTTCCAAGTCATGAAACAACTGCTTTGAATAATGGATATCACCCAGGAGTCCTGAGTGATCTCTCTCCAGGCTGAAAGAGAAAGGTGAAGAGACAGAGGGGTACGACTTGCAAGTTTGGGGTGGATGTTACAAAGAACCTGGTCTAGAATGAAAGGGCTGTGAGGAGATGGAGCAGAAGTAACTGTTTTAGACTGAGGAGGTCTCCTAATAGGTCTACGTAGCCTAGAACCCGAGGGGGCTGAAGAAGAGGAAGACCTGGAAGGTTTTCTAATAAAAGGAGTTTTAGCAGAGAAGTTCCTATGAAATTTAGGAACTGGAGAAACTAACAGGTGCTTTAAAACCTGGAGCTCCTTACCTTTTTCTTTGAGAGTCTTAAAAAGCTCTGCAGCAGCTTTTCCAAAGACAGCAGAATTATCCAATGGAACATCAAGAAGTTTTGCACTGATGTCATCTGGGACAGCCTGTAGACGCAGCCAAGGGTACCTCCTCAGTACAGAAGCAGAAGCTGCAGACCTGGAGGAAGCTTCTACAGCATCATAGCTACATTTAATGGAACGCCTAGAGACTTGTGAGGATGCAGCTAAGACAAACAGAGCCAAGGACTTAGCCTTCTGAACCTGGCAGCTGAGACAGAGCCTGAGAACCTTGGGATAGCAAAGCTAGAGAATGCCTAGACATACAAGTCCAACAGCCCTGACTGCAAGGGTTGAAGAAGTGCAGACCTTCTTACCTAACCTCTCCAAAATTTTACTTTCTTTGTCTGAAGGAAGTAATTTTGTAGAGAGGACAACTCGAGAGGATTTGTCAGCAGTGATGGAGACTACAGATGGGTCGGCTGAAAGGCATTTAAAAAGAAATTTGCAATCCTCAAGGACTTATAAAAATGGTCAGGTCTTTTGGGAGCTGGTGTCTGTGAATCTGGGTTTTTGTAAGATGAAGCAAAGGCATCAAGGAAGGCTGAAAGCACTGGAGGCACAGCTGCAGGTGCAGGGGTGTCCACCTGAAGTAAGTCATATTATCTCTTTTGTTCCTCTGAAATTTGAGAAGAATCCCACTTAAAGAATTCCATCATCTTACTGACTGTCTCACCAAAAGAAAGTTATTCCATGGGTGATTCTCCTCTACTCGACTCCTCTTCTGGGAAAGCATATTCCAAAGGGGAAGGTATCTGGGCAGAATATGCTAAGGAGTCTTCATCTGAGGGAGACCCCTCAGAGTCAGAATTCTGGGGTAGGATAGCAGAGAAAAATTCCTGAGAACCCAACAGCAGCACAGGGGAAGAGGAGAAGGCAGGGCCAGAAATAGGAGAATCCAAAGTCAGGGGCCTGAGGGCCATCAAGGCCTTAAGACCTTGAGAGAAAACTTCCCAGTCAACATAGGGGTACAAAGTACTGCAGAACGCTTAGTTTTTTGTTTCTTTTTAGCAGGCCTGTCTGAGGTAGGCCGAATGGCCGAAGCTTCCTGTTGCAAGTAAACCAGAGCAGTTCCCGAGTACTCAGAAATCAACAGCCATGGTTTTCCCAAATCGTCTGAACTGGACGTCTGCATGGCCTCGGATGTGCTCGGATCCACACTCCTGATGACCTCCAATGTGGTTCCTGCCAGACAAACGGACCCTATCTCCGACTGTACCACTGGGTTTTTACCAACCTCAAGAGGTACCTCAGAGAGAAAGAGAAGGCACAGCTAAAGAGGATTTGGGCCTAGCTTTGGCCACCTTCCTCTTCACAGATGGCTTAGAGGAACTCGCAGAACCCTCCATCAATTCCCTAGCTAGACGTTTAAGCCTCTGGTTTTCAAGATACAAGTTTACAGCAAACAGATGACTATGCAAGGTTTTATGGATGAAAGCCGGACAGACAGAACAGGACAGATGGTTGTGGGTAGGCCCTAAACAAAACAAACAGAGCTTGTGACTATCCTTATGTGGAATTTGCCTTCCACACCTACACTTGCCCTTCCTGGATGACAGTAACAATAGCAAAAGGCATAAGCAAGCAAATAAATCCCCAACTGGGTACTTATCTGAAGCTGAAGAACAAAATTCAGATTACAATGGCAGACCGAATGTATGAGTCAACCTTTCCGCATGGCAGCAAAAAAGTCCTGGTATGTGCGGACGTCCCTTTTATGGCTGATGTTCCCGGAGCCTACGTGCGACGTCCCCAGTACAGGCAGTAGCTTGAAGCTTTTGTAACGTTGGGTTGATAGCAGAATACAACCCATATGTAAAGAATACTGCAGCATTGAATAGAAGGACATCTAATCTGTGATGATGGTAATGACTCAGATCTGAGCTATGATGGGGAACAAAGAAAAAAAAAAGTGAGTAGCAGACAGGCTAAGCATACCTTCCTAGCCTAACCCATGATACAAATGTGTGCGCGTGCGCACACACACACACACACACACACACACACACACACACACACACACACACACACACACACACACGTGTAGAGATAGGTGGGCAAAGGGGCCAGCCTCACAGGGTGCAAGGTGTTAGAGGGGCGTGATCAGATGCTGCTGATATATGGTTTTATCAGTAATCAGAAATGAATGCCAATACTCCAACTGTGATCAAAATTGAAGAGTTGAAGTGCTTTGTGGGCTGTGAGTGGTAACGTAATGGTAAACTCCTTAGCACATTTGTAGCAAGCGGGTTGTTACAGTTTCAAGCAGAAGGCCTTTTTTGGTCTCCAACATGAACAGAGTCTCCTCGTCCCACCCCCAAAGCCCTTAATTTGCTCCATAGCCTAGAGGTGAGGGTTGCTAAAGTTTCACCTTGCAGAAGGAAATCTAAAGTCAGATTTCCTCTAGGGAAAATACTGCCCGATTCTTCAGACTTATGAGGTAGTACAGAATTTTTTTTCATTTGATGTCTTGCATGTTTAATAAAAAAAATATATGTGGACATGTGACTCAGGAGGGACAGAAAAGCACTGCTTTCAAGGCAGCCTTCCCCATACCCACCACAAAAAGACAGTGCATCAAAACACGTTTGGAGATAGAAAAATCTACAAGAAACCATGTCAAAGATTGTAACTGAAAACATTTACACCGAGAAGACAATCCAAAGAGGGCATGACATACCCAAGTCCTCCAGGAGTTATTCCTTTGAATAAGCATGGAACAATCATCCAAGTGAGGGTATATGTGAATACCTCTTGAGCTGCAATGTCTGGGGTGAAGCACTAAGTACAAACTTGGAGGAGTGTTAATAGCCAAGAAAGAGAGAACTTTACAGTGAAGCTTGCCACTGTCTGCTAAACATCTAAGGAAATCTTTTTGTGTTAAAAGGACTGAAGCATATTGCCATCTGCTGACCATGTGGAATGTTAAGAATCAAACAAAGGAGGACAAAAATCCTTAACATTCTTTTTTTTTCAACCAACTTTTTATTTTATTTCACAAATAACAAAGCATTACAAAAAAACTGTGATTGAGTAACAAAGCAATACATGCAAGCGTGAACATGAAAACAGAAAAGAAAAAAAATAAACTACCTATACCTAAAAGCTAATTTATATACAAAATTTACAAGCAAAGGTGCTACCAGACAAATAAATTCCATTAGAAAGGAAAATACAAAGTTATGAGGGATATCAGTGGATCTCCAAGTGTAACAAGGGGGAAGGACCTCTACAGTAATTAAGATGATAGGATACGAGATGGATTACTCGGAAAGAATATGGTCAAGTAAACATTTCCATAATTTTTCAAAGTAGGCTTTCTTTTTGGGTCCATTTATGATAAACTTTTGCGCAGAGGTATATTTCAATGCCATCTCCTTAAAACCCTTCCAGCAAAGTTTAGTGCTATCCATCCAGTTTTTAGTGATGTATAATTTGATAAGAGAGCAGAGAGTGATTAGAACATGGTGTTTTAACTTGGGTAGCTTAGTGATGGGGATATGGAGAATGGCTGTTTCCCAGGAAAGGGTAGATTTCTGATAGCCCATTTTCTCAAGGTGTACTTTTAAAGAACACCAAAGTTTGTGGGTATGATTGCAGAACCAAATAATATGAATGAGGTCAGCTTTCAGAAAGGAACAACAAGTACATGAAGGAGAGATTTTGGGGTCAAAACGACTGAGCAATGAGAGCGTGTAATAAGAGTTATTACTGATCATCAGTTATGTGTAGATGAGTTTTTTTGAAAGGGGAAAGTTCTGTGGTAATTTTTATAGCAAAAAGCTTTTGATCCTCCGTAATAAGGGTTCCTTGATTATCCCAGTAGCTAGAGAAAAGGCAGTCTGAGTTATGTAGTATAGAGTTCAATATGCTGTAGGATCTAGAGAGCATTTTCTCTGGACTCGAAACAGTAGATATAATTTCACAGAGCCTGTTGATTTCCCGAGAACTGGTAGAAAAATTAGCAAATTGTGATGAGATTAACTCTCTTAATTGTCGGAGAATGACTGTGTATTTGTTGTTGGTTTTAAGAATTAGTCGTAACTCAGAAAGTGTTTTCGCCTTGTATTTGAGAATATCCTATACCTTGATATCTTTAATAAGAGGAAAGTTAGTGAGGTTAACCATTTTATTATTGATCTTGATGTTCAGATTAAGATGAAGGGGCTGGAGCAGAGGTAGAGTATTTTCAAGGTTAATGTCCTTTATCAATTTTTGGAATAGTCTGATCTTATGTTTTAGGGTATTAGATAATTTGGAATTGTTAATGGCAGTTGGGGATAAAAATGGGATAGCTTTCGGGTTAATTTTGTTAGTAACAATGTGGTGGTACCATATTTTCATCCAAGAAGGGGACAGAGTATAAACTTCGCAATTAAGATTTGAAATAGTCAGGATTCTATTAGCACAGATAATCATGTAGTAGAGTTGGAAATCTGGAAGACTTAGCCCACCTTTTGCCTTCGGGTAAGCTAACTTAGAGTAAGATAACTTAACTGCTTTAGGAAACCAAATGAATTTGGCTAATTCTTTATACATTTTGGAGAATAGATTATTGGAGACAATCAGATTCGATGCGTTAAACTGGTAGAGAAGTCTGGGCAAGACATTCATTTTCACTATTGCGACCTTGGATAAAAAGGACAGGTTCATGAGTTTCCATCTGTGAAGGTCCTGATGTATTTTAGATCATGTTCTAAGTAAACTGTTTTGATGCATGGAGGCATGATTATGCTCGAAGTGTATTCCGAGGTATTTAAGGTGGTAAGTTGTTTGAAAGGGAGAGTCCGGAAAGTAGTTAGATTAATGACCATCAGGGTTAATTGGAAAAATGTGTGATTTCGTATGATTAATCTCATAATCTGAAGCCTTAGAGAACTTATTGATAGTGTTTATGATTTTACATAGGTCTGTGTTGGGATATTGAAAATATAGATTAAGGTCGTCAGCAAAAGCAGAAAGCATTATATTAGTATTTAGGACTTTGGGAATTGAGTGATAGGTGTTTTGGGCAATAAATAGGAAAAAGGGTTCAATGAAGATATTAAAGAGAAAGGGGGAAAGTGGACATCCTTGTCTTGTTCCATTCATAATCCTAATTGGGCTGAAAATGTTTTTATTTACATGTAAATATGTATAAGAATTTGTATATAGTAGTCTAATCATATCAGAAAAAGCTTTAGGTATGCTAAAATGGGATAAGGTTGAGAACAAAAAGTCCCAATTTACTCTGTCAAATGCTTTGGAAGCATCTAATGTTAAGGCATAGATCGGATTTTTATCTTTTTTTGTAAACTGTATTAGGGAATCAAGAGTTAGAGTGTTGTCCCAAGTGTGCCTGTGACTCATAAAACCTGCTTGGTCAGGGGATATTATGGAGGGCAAGATTTTTTTAAGTCTGTTGGCTAAAATAGCGGAGAAGATTTTTATATCTATGTTTATTAATGAAATGGGTCTAGAGTTGTGGGGATCAGCTCTGTCTTGCTTGTTTTTTAAGATCAAGATTGTTTTCGAGTTATTCCAATGTAAGTCAGTGATCCCATTGTTTATAATGAAATTGAAAACCTTTAAAAGAATAGAGGAGATTCTTAGATTAAAGATTCTAAATAAATTGGTAGTGAAGCCGTCAGGGCCAGGGGATTTGCCTAGTTTGAGGTTATTAATAACATTTTGAATTTCTTGGAACTCCAGCGGCGCGGACAGCAAAGATCTTTGGTTATCATTTAGGGAGGGAAAGTTAATAGAATTCAAAAATGTCTCCATGTGAGACTTAGGGGTGTTAGATTCCTTTCTACCATAAACCTCTGAGTAAAGAGAATGGAACAACTGGATTATTTCAGTGTCAGATTTATATATTTTATTTTGGTAATGTAAGATAGAGATTCTGGGAGCATACTGGTTGTTTTGTATTATTCTCGCAATAGTTTTAGAGGGTGTTTGCGCCCAGAGTAGGTTGCAATAAGTTTTTGTTCTTGCAGGGAATAATTTTGTGTATGGAGTTCTAGTATCTCTTTTTGAGTAGTATTGATCAACTTGTCTATCCTCGGGTCTGAACCTATTCTCTGTTTCTTTTCTAATATGGATAAGTTTAAAATCGGATTAGTTTCTTTCTCTAAGTTTTTTAAAGAAGGAAGCCTTGTTGATAAAAAAAAAAAAAAACTCTCAGTTTGGCTTTGCAGGCCGCCCATTGAATATCTGGAGGAATTTAGGAGGTTTTAAGACTAATGTCTAAGTCTGCTAGTATGTCATTAATTTCTTTGATTATATCTTTGCTACACAAATTATTGTTTAGGGTCCAGTTAGCATATAAGGGAGCTGAAGGCGTGAACATAATTTTGAGGGAGATCCTTGCGTGATCTGAAAGAAATCTAGGTTCTGCACTAAAGTTAATCCTAAACTTTGACTTGTGGTTCGAAATTAAGAAGTCTAAATGTGACCACGAACGATAGCATTTGGAATAATATGTGTAGATATTTTCTTTGGTCGAGATGTCACTAAATGAGATAGGATCAATGGGATTGAAGTCCGAGATTAGTTCCTCGAGGGCTACAGAGGCTTGGAAATTGTACGAGGTAGAGCTACTAGTGCGATCTAAGCAGGGATCTATTACTGCATTCCAATCACCACTTAATATGAACAGGTAGTTTTGGAAAGAGCAAAGAATATTGTAAATTTCCAATATAAAGACTTGTTGTTGAGAACATGGTCCATAGATATTGAGAAAAAGAACTGGTTTGGAGGAGCACGGGATTAAAGATGTAAAATAACACCATCTACCATTTTTATCCGATTTAACATCATTAATTACCCCCTGAAATTCTTTCTTAATTATAATGGCCACTCCCTTTGAGTTGGAGCTATCCCCTGCAGCTATGATGGATCTAATCCAATTTCTGTTGGTTTCTTTCTCCCATTCTTCCTTGAGCATGTGTGTTTCCTGTAAAAAACAGATATTAGCCTGGGATTTAAAAACAAGGTGAAGGAGCAACTTTTTCTTAGCTCTGTTTTGTAGACCTCTTATATTCCACAAATCAATAGACCAAGCCATATTCACTGATTAATGAATGTTAAAGAGTATGGTATTTGATTGAAAATTTTAATCAGATAGGGTGACAATAACATACAAGGGAAGAAGATGGCAAGTAAAATGGAGTAAGCAGAGAGGGTGGAGATCCACATCAATCTTTTAACCTTAAGATATTTACTAACAACAGTAAAGGCAGCACAGTACTCCTTCTGACTTAACCCGGTGCCTACCCACCCAGAACCCCTAGGTGAAGAAGTACAATAACAAACAAACGGTGAGAACAACATTGCTATACATATGTACACACAAATGTTCATCCAAAAATCAACCATCCTTGAACACTCCTACAATGCACTTTCGAGCTTCCACAAAAGTTAGAGGTCAGGACAAGTGGGGAAAATACAGGTAATCATAAAGTTGTTGGGAGGAGAGAAATTAAACTAGTTGTTAGTTAAAGCTCTTTAGTTAACGCAAAGAAAAAGAACACAAAGAATCCACCAAATATAATTCCCCAAGTAATAAAACTGGGATGGGAGAGTCATATAGGAGAATAATAAGCATCTGAACATTTAAGGAAGAAACTAAGAGATGAAGTCCAATCAATATATGTGCAAATAACCACGATATATAAAGAAAAAATATAGCGTTAGAGAAGTGAGTAGTTTAGAATTGGAAATATAAAAAAATAAAGAGAAGAGGGAGAGAGGAAGATAAGGGATGATAAAGGAGATCAAGTAAGAACAATATGCACATATTAGATATTACAAGTGAACTGACACTGCATGTAAAAAAATTGTTATAAAAAACAGAATAAAAATAACAACATCCACATAACCTTACAGAAATCTAAAATGAAGAATGTTATGATAAGTGGCCTTCATTGGATATCTTAAAGCAAAGACCCAAAGCATATTGTGTACAGGATGGGTCTAAATGTGACAAATGACACCTTAAAGACAATAATTAGATCAAATATTAAGATAACTGGTGCCAGTGTGTCAGCAATGTGTTGTGCTTGCATTAAGATGTCTCATAAAGGAGCATTCTCTTCTGAGACGAAAGAATTGAACAGGACCAGAATCCTGGGACTTGCCTGAACATAAGGTGATCTGTCAAAGGTAGGGTTGACAGCGGCAGCAATCAGAAACCAGGAGAGTCCCCTAAAATTAGCTAAAAGTGTTTGCGTATGTGTGGGCTAGTGATTACTAAAAACATCACAAAAGACAGCAAAAAAAAAAAAAAAGAAAACAGGATATAAACCAACATGTTGTAGTTTCTCATGTCCTTTGTATCAGAAGGGATGCGACAGTATGAGTGACTATGTTTACATAAGTGACACCAGGACATTCCATGTCTGACAAAAATAAAGTAGGATTAAATCATGATATACCTCAAATGCAAACACAATCTATCTAATTTCAACTATAATGAACTAAATCTTGAAGCTAATGTGAGGACAATGCATGTACTAAACTACAAGTTATTCAAGGTGAAAGTGAGTAACAACAACCAGAGTAATGAATCAGTCAAAGTCCTCGGAGACAGCTGTTGTAGCAAATCCTGGTGAAAGTTAGAACAATGTTAATTATAACATAACACTAAGGCTCGAAGACTAGGAGTAAGTAGTTGATAAATGGCTAAATTAGCTGTTGCGAAGACACCAGACCTTGAAGATATGCGGACTGGAAAAAATGCTGATCAGGACAGAAAAACAGGAAAAGCCAATCACAAGTGTATAATAATCTTGCAGGCTGAGATGTTGTGAGCATGTAGGTGCGTGACCGACAGTTTGTGAGTGGCTGCATTTAACATGCAAGGAGCGTAAAATGACTGAGGTGACCAAAACTGAACATGTTATCGAAATCATACCTGAAGTGATTCCAATACTTCACGGCTAAGGGAACCCCTCAACTTGGAGGTAAAGCTTGCAGAAGAAAAAAAACACAAATGTTTTAAAAGTCTAAGAGAACAGCATCTGCAATGCATATGATTCTGTACATGCTCTGCGCATGGATAATTTGTGATCCTGAATAAGACATGAACTGCAGGACCTGTTGCAGAATGACGGCTGCTCTGTATTAAATTCCCATATGTTGATTATTACAATTTCCCAACTATCTACTGCTGTAAGAATTTAACTGATTAAATTTCTTAACAACTGATTATTACGTTAAACTATGTCCTCACTCATTATACCATTACCTATTAAATACAACCAAAACATCGAATTTTGTCACCACCTTGTTTACTTTGCATTTCAGACTGTCCCAACCTAACATATTAGCTTAGGTACCACTTATTATGCCATAAACCTAAAGTCACAAGTTATAAGTACAAGCGTAGCCTTAAACAACCGTTACATCTAATTATGTATGCTAAAAAGTAAATGTAACCAAGATGAAAATACTATACATAATGTGAAAGATTAAAGTATACTGTGTATGACCCATGTAAGAGAATATTGGAGCTTGTAACCCCAGGCCTCCACTGAGAAAAACCCTGTTGGATTTTCCCAGTCAACAAAAGAAGAAAGCTAAAAGAGCAACCAAAACCAGAAAATTTCACTAGTTATAATAACAAACATGGAAAGCCATTAATTAAGTATACCAAAGGCTATCCTGTATTATGACTGTAAACGAATCACTGTTGCTAATTAGAATAGTCTTTCTTTAATACAATCTGAACCTAAATTACCCCCAAAATATCTCTTGATAGGTATTATTTAGAGTGAGAGAATTATTTACATTTAGTGTTAGATGTCTAATATCACTAGTATTTAGATTTAGAAGTGATACCATTCACTATGATCCGCAAAACAAAAAAAAAACATTATTATTATTGTATTATTTATCTCTCTTCTGGGCTTTAGGCAAGGATGTTCTGGGCTGAAAAAAATGTTTAATGCGAAACGAACACATAACAGCGGTTTATAAACCGGCAACCAGCAGACACACAAAAACAAATTGTAGCGTTAATATATATTATATATGAGCAGAGAGAGAGCTTCTATATGTGACCTATGAAGTCGGAAATAAGGAAGAAGAAGGAAGAAGGAAGCAGGCAAAGGCAAGAAAGGTTAGCTTTTTAAGTAGCTAGTAAGCAAAGCAAACATTATCAAAAAAAAAACAATCCACAAGAAGAAGCCAGAACAGGGGAGGAGGAACAACAGGAACAGCGAGAGTATCCAGTGAGTGAAAAAAACACACAAAAACTTGGTTGGCTGAAGCTTTAAGATCTTGGTAGACTACAGTTCGAGTCTTGGTGTGTATCTTGTACCATTGTTAAAGAAAATTAAAGGAAAGCGCATTTGGAATCTGATGTCTTTTTTAATTAGGTCAGCACAAAACAGAGCCAACTTTTGTCTGTTTTCTTTGATGGAAAGAGGTAAGTCTTGTGAAAAAGATAATTTATGGTTATTCCATGTGAAGGATTTGTGTTTTTTGGCAGCGTTTAAGATTTTTTGAGCATCTTAGAAATTGAGTAATCTTGTGTAGACTTGACGGGGAGCTGAGGAGTCTTGACGCCTGTGCATGGCACGGTGTGCTCTCTCAATCGTGATGACAGTAGGACAGCCATCCAGACGCAAGAGTGACTCAAAAATCTGTTTAGATGTGTTTAGTAGGGCTTGATTATCATAGTTCTCCGGGAGCCCTCTGATTAAAATGTTGTTGCGTCGACTTCTAGCCTCAAGGTCCGTTCATTTTTGTTGAAGGTCAGTTAGAGATGTTGTTTTGGCGTGGAGATCATCAAACAAAGTCTGAATTTGAGATTCATTAGATTGGGTTTTGTGTTCCAGGGTATCCACTTTATCAACAATTTGATTAATAGATTTTTCCAGATTAGTGAGTTGTTCCGAAAAACCTTGTATGGAAAAATGAATGGGTTGAAGGGCCTGTTTAAGTTCGTCCATGTGGAAATTAGAATCAGCCTTGGTTTTAGCATTGGATTTACTAGACTCAGAGTTGCTTATTGATTTTCTGTCGTTTAGAGACTACCTTTTCCGGAGAGAAGATTGCTGAAAGCTTTGCTTTTGAAGTTTGCGTCTCCATAGTGTCAAGCTCGTTAGCCATGCTTAGCACTGTAGTACTGAGAGAATAGAGGATGAAATCAGGCTCTTCGAATGCACGTGGCTGGAGCACTAGGAAAAACTGTAGGATATATAAGATAGTTTGGATCCTGAAAGGACAAATAAGCCAAAATCCTAGAGTGATGATAATGAAGCAGATCTTCCTTCCTTAAAATCGAGACTGCAGAATCTTAGAAGTAGGAATATTCCTTAGAAGATGTAACTGAGGTAGAGAGCTCTGTGTATAGGGTGCACACTAGACAACCACCATTTTGTAATCCAAGATCTTTAACATTCTAATACTGAAAGAGTTGTTGTGGCCAAGCAGGTCTAAAGGCCATCTCCAATATTTTGTCCTTATATAATCTTATATATATATATATATATATATATATATATATATATATATATATATATATATATATGGGTCTACTGCTTTTGGTCGAATTCCATTTGGTCGAAAATGATTCCAGGCAGCCCACTTCACCGAAAATACATTTCACTGAAAGCACATTTGGTCGAATTCCATTTGGTTGAAAATGGAATATAGCCCCTGCCCCACTGCAGTGCGACCCTGGAGTGAGAATACAAAGTAAGGGGGAGTGTGGGGGGCACAGCCCACACATTGGGAGGTATGCACCATTATATACATGTGTATCCATTAAAAATGCATTGAAACATATAACGTCAGTAAAAACTACTTGCAAAATGAGGGGGGCTATTCCCCCACACCCCCAATGTGGGGGGGCTGTGCCCCCCACACCCCCCCTAACTTTATATTCTCACTCCAGGGTCGCACTGCAGTAAGGCAGGGGCTATATTTCATTTTCGACCAAATGGAATTCGACCAAATGAGCTTTCAATCAAATGAGCTTTCAGTGAAGTGGGCTGCCTGAAATCATTTTCGACCAAATGCAGTAGATCCTTATATATATATATATATATATATATATATATATATATATATATATATATATATATATATATATATATATATATATATATATATATATATATATATATATATATATATATATATATATATATATATATATATATATATATAAATAAACATCTTAAAAAGACTGGTGTTGATGCTACTGACAAAGGATATGAATCAGGAATTAAATGTCTTAATTTTGCACTGTTCGCTGGAACTCCTCCTGCTGCAAATCACTGAAAATACATTTCTCACATTGTCTTGTACTGCTACACTCAATCTGAGAACAATGAAAGAATGCGTGGAAAGGTTAACTATAGAAGAGCAAAAGGTATAATCCCCTGAATCTGTTGAAAGGGAAAGGAAGGAGTCGTTTAACTGCTGGAGATTTTCACTAACAGGAGGTGAACTTGTATATTAAACTTTCAGCTCTCAGACACAGTACAGTTTTGTACCTACCATATATGTAGATGTTCGAGTAGTTATACTGCTGCAGTCATCACACTTGCCTTATCCTGTCGTCAGGCGGTCCCGCAGTTAGACGAATCCCAAAGTCCTGGTCCGACGTCGGTTGTCATCGCCTCTTCCCTGAAGGCAGTGCGACAGGGGTATAAAAGAGACACCGACGCCATTTTCTTCTGGTTTTCTTGCCCCCAGATGTCAGGTGCCCCCAACTAGGAAGGCAATACAATAGCTATGCAACAATACCTTAGTAGATAAACAGTAGTACTAGCTGTTAGCAAATACACCATATAGACATGCATCCAATTGATTGATGTACATGGAGTTGTAACTAACACCCTGGTATGTAGAGGGGATGGAGGGAGGGTAACCTGGACTGCAGCAGCATAACCACTCGAACATCTACATTTATGGTAGGTACAAAACTGTACTATGTTCATCGTGCTATACTGCTGCAGTCATCACACTTGGGTAGAATCCCAAAGCTATGGAAGGGTGGCTGGTACTAAATTGGGTTAGGTGATGCTAGGATGCCCTGCAGAACTGCAGTGGCAAAACCAGCTCTGGTTTTTGAGTATAATGGAAGGTGGTAGTGCTTGGTAAAGGTGTGCACTGAACTCCAAGTAGCTGCCTCCAGAATGTCTTTGGTTGGAACCCCTCTGAGAAAGGCTGCTGAGGTTGCAGTAGCCCTGGTAGAATGGGATCTAATATTGACAGGCACTGCCTTCCCATGGTGCGAGTAGCAAAAGCAGATGCAATGTGCTATCCATTTGGAGATGGTCTGTTTTGAAATAGCCTTTCCTTGTGAACCTGCAGCATATGATACAAAGAGTTGGTCAATTTTTCTGAAAATCTTTGTCTTATCTAAATAGTAACGTAGCTGTCTGTGAATGTCCAAAGAGTGAAGGAGTCTTTCTCCTTTATTCTGTGGATTAGGATAAAAAGGTGGGTAAATGAATGGTCTGATTCAAAGCCACACTGGATACTACCTTGGGCATGAAGGTAGGGTTAGTTCGTAAAGAGACTCTGTCCTGACGGAAAATGATGAAAGGTTCCACTGCCATAAGTGCCTGTAGTTCTGAGACCCTGCATGCTGAGGTAATAGCCAGTAACAAGGCTGTTTTCCAGGACAAGTATTGTAGTTCTGCTGAGAAGACTGGTTCGAAAGGAGGCACTGTTAACTTTTCTAAAACGAAGTTCAGGTCCCAAGTTGGTGTTGGTGGTTTTCTGGGGGGTCTTATATTCTTAGCCCCTCTGAAAAACTGCCTAAGTAAAGGGTGTGAGAAAATTGGAGGATCCGTATTATACTGAGCTGAAATAGCTGAAGCATGAATCTTAATAGAGGAGAAGGAAAGGCCTTTGTGTAGCATCTCAGTTAGGTATTGCAGTATGTGAGGAATGTTTGGTATCCAGGGATTTTGACCTTTAGCCTGGTGCCATGCACAAAATCTGTTCCATTTGTCGGAGTAAGTCTTCCTGGTGCTGGGCCTCCTGGCCTCCAAAATAACATTCAGGACGTACTTTGAGAGAAGTGTTGATTGATAATTTAAGGAATTCTCCATGCAGCTAAATTTAAAGTTCTGAGCTGGCTGTGACGGGTTTGAGAGTTTTTCTGAGTCAACAGTAGTGGGAATTGAGGCAAGATCCATGGAGGGCTGTGAGTCAAGTTCCTTAGTAATGGGTACCAGTGCTGGCGTGGCCAGTCAGCAATGAGGATCATTTGCTTCTCTTCTGACCTTCATACCTACCTTGGTTCAGGTAGTGGAGGAGAGGGAGGTAGTGGAGGGAAGGCGTTGTCCCAACTGATGATAGAGCATCCACTTTCCAGGCTAGATAAATCCTTGTAAATGCAGAATTTTTTTTTTTTTAATTGCTGTTGGGCAGGGGAATCTATCTAATATATCTATCTATGCACAAAATCTGTGTTCCATTCTGTTCCAGTCTTCTGAGGGTGGGCTGCTGGCCTCTCCTGGCCTAACCCAAATATTCAGGGCGTCCTTTGAGAAGTGTTTGATAATAATTTTAATTCTCCATGCAGCTAAATTTAAAGTTCTGAGCTGGCTGTGACGGGTTTGAGAGTTTTTCTGAGTCAACAGTAGTGGGAATTGAGGCAAGATCCATGGAGGGCTGTGAGTCAAGTTCCTTAGTAATGGGTACCAGTGCTGGCGTGGCCAGTCCGGAGCAATGAGGATCATTTGTGGCTTCTCTGATCTCACCTTCAGTAATACCTTGGTCAACAGAGGTAGTGGAGGGAAGGCATAGACTGTCAGCGTTGTCCAACTGAATGATAGAGCATCCACTTTCCAGGCTAGGGAGTGATAAATCCTTGTGCAGAATTTTTGTAATTGGCAACTGTTGGGGGAGGCAAATAGATCTATGTCTGGACATCCCCATCTTTGAGTTATCATTGAAAATACTTGTTGGTGTAGTCTCCACTCGTGAGGGTCTGCCATATTTCTGCTTAATTCGTCTGCCAATATGTTTTCCTTTCCTGGCAGGAATTGTGCTTGTAGTTGTACTTGGTAGGTCAATGCTGTGTTCCATAAGGTCATAGCCTGTCTGCATAAAGGGTAGGAGTGTGTTCCTCCCTGTTCGTTTATGTACCACATAACTGTGGTGTTGTCTGTCCTTATTAGAAGTTGTCCTGGATGCAAGAGGTCCTTGAAGGCTGTCAGTGCATTTTGCACAGCTAGCATCTCCTTTTGGTTGATGTGAAGATGCATTTGTTTTGCAGACCATTTTCCCTGTATGCACTCCCCTGCCATGTGTGCTCCCCAGGCGTAGTCTGAAGAATCTGTTGTCATGGTTTGGTTTGCTGGAGGTAAGACGAAAGGAAGACCCTTGTTTATTTGACATGCTTGAGCCCACCATAGGAACTCTTTTTGAAGGCAGGGAATGATAGGTATACTTGTTTCGAGGCTGTGCCTGTGTTGAGACCATACACTTTTCAGGTACCATTGTAATTTTCTCATATGCAACTTTGCATATGGGATTAGTTGAATGCATGATGCCATGAACCCCAATGCCTGCAGGATTTTCCTTGCAGTGAGCTGGGTAAAAGTTGCTATCTTTTTGAAGTATTGAGTCAATTGTTTTTGTTTGTCTGGCGTGAGGTAAGCCATTTGGGCCGTTGTATTTAAGCTGGCACCCAGGAATATCATCTGTTGCGAGGGTATTAGTTTTGACTTCTTTTTGTTTACTCTGTACCCTAGGCAACTGAGCAGTTGTGTTACAAAAGCCAGATGCTATAATAGAATGTCCTTGCTGTCTGCTTGGATCAGGCAGTCATCCAGATATGGATAAATTTGTATTCCTCGTTGTCTGCAATATGCAATTACTGATGCCAGGCATTTAGTAAATACTCTGGGCGCAATAGATAAGCCAAAGAGCAATGCAGAGAATTGATAATGCGTTGTACCTGCCAAAAATCTGAGGTATCGTCTGCAATCTTGTCTGATAGGGACATGCAGGTATGCCTCTTTGAGGTCCAACGTTACCAGCCAAGACTCCTTGCCCAGCATGGGAAGGAGCTTCTGTAGTGTGAGCATTTTGAATTTGGGTACCTCCAGGTATGTGTTCAGAATTGAGAGGTCTAAGATGGGCCTTCAGGCTTTGTTCTTTCTTGGGACTAGAAACAGTCTTGAGTAAAAACCTTGACCTTGCTCCTTTGTAGGTACCTTCTGAATTGCTTTCATATCCATGAGAGCTGAAATTTGCGTTTGAGCCTCTGCCCATTGGTTTGGAGGCAGATTTAGCATGCCTCTTATCCGTGGTAAAGTGTGGAAATGAAATCTGTAGCCTCGGGTAATAATGTCCAGAATCCATTTGTCCTTTCTTATGATGCACCAATTTTGTGGAAATAGAGCCAGTTTTCCTCCCAAAGGTGCTGCCAGGGCAATTTTGCTTGGCAGGCGAAGAGGGAAGTCATTGTGTTTGTTTCCTGAAGGGTGGAGATCTTTAGTCTCCACCTCTTTGAGTTGTTGTATGCCATTGTCTAGGCCTGAAAGAACCTTGTGGCTGGCCTCTGCCCCTTGGGCACCTGTACTTACCTCTTTGGGGTCTGTCTGATGCAGGAAAGGACCAGTTTTTTTGATGGCCAGTTTCTGCTGAAACGAGGAGGTTGTACCTGTAAAAAATCTTTAACTGTTTGCATAGATTTAGCCTTTTCTTCCATTTTCTTTAAAACTTCCTCTGCTTTGACACCAAATAACACATCTTTCTGCAATGGAGCATCCAATAACTTTGCTTTGACATGTTCTGGTAAGGCTTGTTCTTTAAGCCAAGCATGCCTACGTATTACAGACCCTGTGACAGCTGCTCTACAAGAGGCTTCCAATGAATCAAAACCACACTGTAAGGTATGCTTTCCCACCTGTTCTGCTGCATGCAGCAAATCCTGCATCTCTTTAAAATCAAGTTGATCTGTCTGAGGGATCAGTTTCTGCTTTAAGTGTGTAATCAAATACTGTTGGTATTTTAGCATGTGGAATTGGCAGTTTAATGCCCTCATGGCCAAAGTGGCAGACGTATATACTTTCTTTCCCCATCTTTCTAATGCTCTGGAATCTCTTTCAGAAGGAAGTGGATTCTTAGCAGTAGAGGCCTTAACCCCTTTGGGACCCTGGGAAATGGTCTTGGGGTCTGCAGTAGGGCTTTTGTATAGAAACTTATGAGTATCAGAAACTCGGTAGTATCTGTCTGGTTTAGCTGGTGCTGGAGGCAAGGAATCTGTGTTTAAACTGGATTCAGAGAAAACATCATCCAAAATGTCTAAAACTGGAGGAATTGCCAGGGATCTATGCTATGGAAGAAGAAGAAACTCACGGAGTCTTTTCTTGGAGTCAGAGTAATCTTGGCCTTCCAAGTGGAAGTGTTCCCTCATGGTGTGTAAAGTTTCCCCAAAAGAGTAGTCTTCAGGGGGGGAGACAGAGGGAATGGACTCTTCAGCATCTGAGTCTTCATAAGGAGGGAAGGAGTAATCCTGGTCGTCAGAGTTGCCTGAGGAAATGGATGCTTGGTCAGAGGAAGGATAATCTTCCTCCAGTCTAGGCCTTTTGTCAGGTGGGGGTTGGGATCCCCTGATAAGGGTAACTAAATCCTCAGCCACCTTAAGCATCTGTTTTTTAGGCATAGGGGCCTGTGGGAGGGGGGTGTGGCCCCGGTTTTCTAACTTTCAAGGGGGCTTTGAGATAGTTGTCGCTGTGAAAACAGGCCTATCCAAAAATTCCAGATCCCTGTCGGGGCTGGCGTCCGAGGAGTGAGGTGGAACCGGTTCCTGAGGCCCAACTGCTTCGGTTTGGGAGGCCGTCAAAATGTCTGAATTTGCGGTAGTCAGGGGCTGCGAAGGCGCCTCACTGAAAACCGGAGAACCGGTGTCAGGCCTTGCTGAGGCCTCGGTATCTGGTCTTGGCTGCCGGTCCTTATCTTCACGTTTTTTAATCATTGCTGATGTCGGTTGCTCCGACGGCATGTTATAGTTAAATTTTCTGCCAAAATAATGCTGGGTGAATTCTGCCCGATGCTTAATTGTACGTTTGTTGAACCTAGCACAAAACCGACAACCAGAGACGCAGTGGTCTGGGCCTAGGCAAGGAATACAATAAGAATGAAAATCCTTATGAGGTATTTGCTTCCCACAAGAAATACAATTATTAACTTTGCCTGACATCGGTCTGAGGCAAGAAAAGTTTCCCCAACGGGGTACTTAGCTTTAGAGAAGACTTCGGGCTGAAACTTGATTCGAAAATTTCAGGAGCTGGCAGACCGGCACTTGCGAACTGCTTCTGCTTCGGGCACCACGCAGCAAGAAAGACTGAAGAAAATGGCGTTGGCTGTCTCTTTTATACCTCTGTCACACTGACATCAGGGAAGAGGCGACGTCAACCGATGCTGGACCAGGACTTTGGGATTCGGCCGACTGCGGGACCGCCTGACGACAGGATAACCCAAGTGTGATGACTGCAGCAGTATAGCACGATGAACATCCACAGCTTTCTAAACTGGGTACTGTCCCATCTCCTTTTGTCAAGTGTACAAGAGAATGACTGCTCATGAAAAGATGACTTTTCAGGAAAAGGTCATCTTCTGCCCCACCTAGGTAGACAAGAGTTTGAAACTTCAGTTGAAGTACATTACCTTACATTACTTTTTTTAATGAATGAAGAAAAGCTCAACCTCTTTAATCTGACACTTGGGGTAAGTACCATTCCATTAATCTACTTGTGGGAGGGTTGTTATAAAATAAAACTTGAATAAATAGCACACACTATCAACATTAAAAATACAAGCTTTGTCTCTGTTGTGAAGTTCGGGTTGATGCGGGTGACCAAGAAAACTGTCAGGCTCTAGCTCATATGTGAATTACTTACCTAATCTTACAGGCGAGGTATTTAAGTACAAGGAGCAGAAAACTTTTTAACGCATTCTGAAAGTATTTCTGAGTAGAAAAAATGCTGCCTTCAAAAACTGAAGCAGTAAACTCAATTAAAAAAGTGAACGAGACCCAACGGTGGGGGCTACACATGACTGGTTAAAAAAGAAAGGGACATCTTGATTAGTTTTACATCTGTTTTATTACACTGTTTGCAAAGCATTATACACCTTAAGACTTTTATGCTGTTCCATCTTACTTTTGTTACCTTTCACTTGAATATAACCGTGTTACTTACTGATTTATTGTCTGAATAACTGATTGTGCTGCATTCTGGTTACTTTGCAATAATATCCACTGCAGACTACAGTAAAAATTAACCTGCCACAGTACTGTTTCTCCCCTCTACTGCTTTATCCGAAGACAGGGATGGATGACATGGAATCAAGAAGTAACTGGACAGTTGCTCAGCATACAGAAACAAACACAACTTTATTAAATTTAATAAAAATAGGTCCACTGAAGTAACTGAAGTAAAAACTACACATTTTACAATAAGAAGGCCCACTTTACAATACAAGGACAAAATTATAACAAAAATCAATGGCATAAAATTCTTTGCACTTGATCTTTAAGTGCATTTAACAATATACTTCCCTCCACATTCCTACTTTTTTCTTCACCCCTTTCTGTTCATACTACGCCCCTTTGAATGCCTCTGTGAATTCCACATCCACCTTTAATTCCATGGGTCAGCAACTTTCTCTGTACAGCAGTAACTTCACAGACTGGAAAAGATGGTCCCTATAATATGCTGCCTCTATCCCTTACTCTCATCATTCTTACTTGGGAAGACACTTTTACATCTCTCTGACATGACCATATTTCACAAAACCAAGTCCTCCTGCTTCGTATCTCTAGTAAGAACAGCTTCAGCTCCTCTAGTCTCCACAATACCCTCATTCCTGTACACCCTTCTGCTGGTGCTCCTCTGGAATCCTTCCAGCAGCCTGCTGTACCACTCACATGCTTTCCAGCTCAAGCTATTGCTTTTGGCAGGTCAGCACTTCTGACGTCTACTCCCATGAAGACGCAACCCAACATTTTGCTTGCTGCATTCACTGCCTTCTCTCTCTCTGCTCATGCTGTTTCAGTCCAGGGAGATCAGCACCCACAGACATTTTTCCTTCTCCCACAGTAATACTTTACATAAGGTTGCTGTGACCCAACTGATAAACAGTGCAGGTGTATTACCTCTTTGCTTCTGGAGTCTGATCACCCAAGGGCACAATTCAGCATTCTGTCTCTTGCTATCACTGCTTTCTCATCCTAATCTTGGTGATTCAGTTCAGATGCAATCAATAATCCTAGATCTTATTTCCTACTTTTTTGCCATTAGTTCTACTTCCTCCAGCCGATATTTCACAAATAAGTTGTGGCCCAAGTGAAGTACTCTGCTTCTGCCTGCAATGAACCTCAATTACCAATTTTCTGTCTACTTGGACATTTTCAAATCCTTCCTTAGATTCTTTCCACTTTATTCTCCATTATTATACCTAATTTGGTGACATCAGTAGTGAATAGGTTAAACCAGGTCTTTAGTACCTCAGCTGCATCTGAAACACAGTGAAGAGCATGGGTAAACACTGACAATGAGGATACTCAAACAGTCACAATATTTTTTCAAAACATTGCTCTTTTCACCAAAACCCTCAACTGTTCTACCCTTCAAGCATGTCAAGCATGCAGCAATCCAGTTCCCCAGTCTCAGGCTTAAACTCAAAGCAGGAACACTGACAAACATATGCTATAAAACTATAATATACATGTAAATGGGTTGGGTGGGGGAAGCCCTTGTAAGTTATTACACAAAAAAAAAATCTTGTAGACAGACAACCTCACTTGTGGGCAAAAAAATCATGCAAATTTTAATAAATGTATTCATTCTTTCATTCATAAAACAGTGAATGAAATAATGAATAAAATGTGCTGTTGTTTTCACTATTCATCATTTACTGGCAGTTTTTTTAATGAAGAGTTTCTGGTAACTGTAAGAAAATCTACATGATTGAAGCAGACAGCAAGACAGATCCTGGCAAAAAAAATCCTCATTTTGGAAAGAGTTTCATTCAATCATCAAGTCAAAATAAAAAAAAAATGAATGAATGAACTACTATACTTACTGGCTTTTTATCTTTACTATTTTCAAGATTACAATAAAACAAATCTGTAGAACTGCTTGCAGAAATCAACTTCATGCTTTGGTTTATATCTGACAACTTAACACTGGGGGTGTAAAGAGTCACTGAAGTAGCATATCAGTGCGTGCTTATGGGGGGTTGCACTGTATGTACTTGACAGCAACAAGCTGAAAAAGTTCTGTAGCTATTTATACATTTATTCATCTGATCTCAAATAATCAAAGTGCACATGGTCAATAAAGCAAGTGCAACTTGAGTGTGTCTGTTGGGAGGATACATCACTGCTGCGATATTTGAAAGCAACTAAACAAAATAGTTTTCATTCATTCAACTGATTTTGTGTGATTTCTGAATGTCCGCAGCTAGTGTCGTTTGGCTTTATTGATCTGAATGTAACCATAACGACTTAAAAAGTGAAAAGAAAGTCATGGATTCAGAAGCCATATAGCTGAAACACGATGTTCTTAAGGGGTCATTTGCAGATATATGGGCCTTCACCACAGGAGGTTTAAGGTATCACACAGTGAAAATTCAAGCTTGACTGGGTTTTTCTTGCAATTTTTAATGAATGGTTTGTCTGTGGGTCCTTTTTACCCTTTGGTTTGGATACTAGTTGGGATATTTTGTAGGCACCTTAATCAGTTGGGTTTAAGACTCTGTGGTTCTGAAGTATAGCCAAACAATCTACTTATGCTGTACTGATAAGATCAATAAGAAGGTGGAAACATGCATAGCATGAATTTAACCATAAAGACTTAAAAGAGGAAAAAAAAGTCATGGGCGTTCAGAAGCCATATAGCTGAAACACTTGATGTCCATAAGGGTCATCTGCATATATCCCATGGACCTCCACTACATGAGGTTTAAGGCATCATACAGTGAAAACTCAAAAAAATCAAGCTTGGCTGGGTTTGTCTTCTAGTTTATATTATACATAATTATATATATATATATATATATATATATATATATATATATATATATATATATATATATATATATAGTATGCACGTACGAGTGTGCAATGGGTAGCACTGTGTATATCCATCAGCAAAACAATGAAATATTTTGTTGTGACTACTATTTATGAATTTACCCATTTGATCACACTCAGACACCTGAAGTATACACACACTCAGGAATTCATTGAAGGGCCTAGTATGAGCCATATGGCTCACACTAAACAGGTCCTGCAGCTATGACAAGGTAATCTGCAATCTAGGGCCATCTTAGTCATGATAAAATAAGGCCTCCTTATCAGCTAATTTGCATGTTTGAACTCCAGTTACCATGATGTGCAGATCATTGTTGATGAGCACATCAAGGTAGAAAACTGCTGCTTCTGTTGGCATTGGCATTCCCCCCATACATTAACTCTCCCATGCGCACAAGTACACATTCAAACAAAACACAAACACAAGTCCCCATACCTGGCCCCCTGCTTGTCTTCCCTTCTGTGGGTCCCCCCCACTACCTATCACCATAACAATTTAAGTGCTGTTATGGCCCTGGTAGCTATTGTTTCCCCCCCTCTTGACTGCCATAACAGTTCATGTGCCATTATGGACAATTTGTGGAATCCTTGGTGTCAAGTGCTCCCCTTCCCTCACCTTGCGAACCATAGTAATCTCTCTGTCATTATATCACTTAATGGTAGATCAGTCCCTGGTGTCTTCTGATTCCCTCCACCTGGTGCCATGAAGGAACTTAAACTGAATGCACCACTTGTGTCTAGTGATTCAACCCACTCCTCAATCCCCGTACTGATGCTGGTCCTGTTAAGGCACGAATGCACTTCAAGGATACTTTACACCTGGTGTCTTCTGGCTCCACCATCTCCAATCCCTGTACCATGGTCACAGTAGGTAGCTGAGCATGGCCTTCTGCCCGTCTTTAATACTGTGAAATGGTGGGGATGGCCATGCTGATCTACAATGCTGATTTTTTAAATCACTTGGAATGTGGATGCCTACCTGGGGACAGCATATGGCTCTCCCCCAGACTGCCTCATTAGAATTCAGCAAGGCCACAAGGTCAGCCCTAAGTAGTGCGGCATGTCTTTGTGCTACAGCAGTGTGTAAGGGAAGTTGCTGAATATCAAAAAGATACCACAATGTGTACACAACATAGTATTTTCATGAATTCCTTTTACAGTCTGTAAAGTAAATGCAACTGCTGAGCACAACTCTGTGTGTGTGTGTGTGTGTGTGTGTGTGTGTGTGGGGGGGGTATTGTAATGGGTTTCACAATGTGTGTTTGGTAGCAACTGGGTGAAATATGTTAATGTGGCTATTACTTGTGTATTTACTCACTCATTTGATCACGATTAGACACCTGAGGTGTACTTAGTCAAAACTATAAAAGTTGTGTGTGTGTGTCCATGACTGCACTGGTGGGGGAAAGGTGTAATGGATTACATGGAATGAAGAGAGTCAAAACATAATACTGTGTGCATTACGTATGTATTTATTCATTCATTTGATTACAACAGGGTATCTGAGGTGTACACAGTCAAAGTGATTGCAGTTGATATGTATAACTGTGTGTGTTTGTGTAAAAGAAAGAGAAAAGGAAAAGAGGGACTGTAATGCACTGTTCTATGTTTAATTGTAATGAGGCAAAATATTACTGTGGCTATTTATTGTGTGTTCTTGCTTTTGATCACAACACATCTAAAGTGTACAGTCAGTAAAGTGGTTTTAACTGGTGAGCGCGCACACACACACACACACACACACACACATCCGCATATGAAGGGGATTGTAATGTGTTTACCATCAACAAGCTGAAAATTTTTGATAGGTTAGAAAAGTGGGCGAATGCTGCTGCTACTTTGTGTGTCAAGGGTGCAGGGTTCAAAAACACATCTGGCAGTAGACACAGAGGACTATGGCTTCTTCTGGCACAGGGTTTGATTCCATCACTCTTTATTTGCCTACTGTATGACAATGAGCAAGCCATTCAACCAGACAAAAATTAGGGACAACTGGGGCTAGGCTGATTAACAGTCTCCTGGATTGCATGCCTAGTAAAAACCTATGAACACTATATTAACATGGCTTATTTGTGTACGCACTCATACAGTCATCCGACATGTTCAAAATCATAAATTGACTAACAGGTGAGCACTTAGGTTACAGGTGTGTGTGTGTGTGTGTGTGTGTGTGTGTGTGTGTGTGTGCGCGCGAAAAATATCACATTTTTATCTGTGGGCACACCGGTATTGGCAGGCACAGAAATATCTCCCCAGGATAGCAGTAAAGAAAAAAGAGCTGATACGTTATCTTTCAGAAATAAGGTAGGTAAAAAAAAAACAAGGCCCTCAGGGCTTCTGGGGGCCCACATACACCAAGTTGTAAAAGTACAATTTTTGACAGGTTTAGTAGCAGCCTGTAACCTAAATGCCTTCTAGTTGAGAACCAGCCCTGCTTAGAGAAGTGTGCAGAAAGTACAGTTGTGTACACTTACAATAAATGTAGATGTTAGAGTGTCTTCACTGTTGCAGTCATGACTGTAGGGTTCTCCCCTGCCGGCAGGCAGTCCTCGGTCGGCCAGAATCCCAAAGTCTGGGTCCGGCGTCGGCTGTTCAGCCATGCTCCCTGACGTCAGAGCGCCAGGAGTACAAAGCTGACAGCCGACGCCATGTTCTCCAGTTTTTCTTGCCCCAGATGTCAGGTGCTCCAAAATGAGTAAGATCCCATACCCTTTGCAAATACACCTCAAAAGAAGGGTGAAGAAGGGAACCACACAAAAGAAAAAATAAGAGGGGACAGGAGGGAGGGAAACCCAGACTGCAACAGTGAAGACACTCGAACATCTACATTTATGGTAAGTGTACACAACTGTACTATGTTCATCATGTTTCACTGTTGCAGTCATGACTGTAGGGTTGAATCCCAAAGCAGAATAAAAGGGAGGTGGTCATAAAGAAGAGGGGGCGGCTAAAAGGCCCTGCAAGACAGTAGAAGCAAAGCCTGCTCTAGACTTAGAGTAGATAGGTAGATTGTAGTGCTTGGAAAAAGTATGCACTGAACTCCAAGTTGCAGCTTCCAAAATGTCTTTGGTAGGAACTCCCCTGAGGAAGGCAGCTGAAGTGGCAGCAGCTCTGGTAGAGTGAGTCCTTATACTCCCTGGGATTTGCTTTCCATGGTGTGAATAACAAAATCTGATTCCATGAGCAATCCATTTAGAAAGGGTCTGTTTTGAAATGGCTTTACCTTGGGAACTTGAAGCATAAGAAACAAACAATTGCTCTGATTTCCTGATGTCCTTGGTTCTGTACAGGTAAAAACGTAGTTGTCTGTGTACATCCAAGGAATGCAAGATCCTTTCCCCCTTATTTGGAGGACTGGGGAAAAAATTTGGCAAGTGAATAGTTTGATTTAAAGCCACTTTGGAAACCACCTTAGGCATGAAAGTAGGATTAGTCCTTAAAGACACCCTGTCTTGATGAAAAATAATATAAGGTTCCACAGCCATGAGAGCTTGCAACTCCGAAACTCTCCTGGCAGAGGTCAGAGCTAACAGAATGGTTGTCTTCCAAGATAAAAACTTGATGTCAGAAGTGGCAGCAGACTCAAAAGGAGGTAAGGTGAGTTTTTCCAAAACATAGTTGAGATCCCAAGCAGGAATGGGAGGAGATCTAGGGGACCTTAAGTTTTTAGCTCCTCTGAGAAACTGTCTCATGAGCTGATGAGAAAAGATAGGAGGGTCTGTATTATAATGAGCAGAAACAGCAGAAGCATGGATCTTTATGGAAGAGAAAGAGAGACCCTTATGTAGGAGGTCTGTCAGGTAAAGTAAAATCAAAGGAATGTTAGGAATAAGAGGATCTGAATCCTGAGCCTGCATCCAAGAGCAAAATCTTTTCCATTTTCCTGCATAAGATTTTCTAGTGCTAGGACGTCTGGCTTCTAAAATGACATCCATAACCTGCTTGGGTAGGAGAGAATGAATCAAAGACCCTGGATTAACCAGGCCGCCAGGCTGAGAGTTTTGACATGGGAGTGCAGAACCTGACCCTGATGCTGGGACAGAAGATTCGGAGTCTGTGGTAATACCCAAGGGGGCTCCAGACAAAGGTTTTTCAGAGTTGGGTACCAAAATTGTCGAGGCCAATTTGGGGCCAGCAAAATTATCATCTTGGGCTTGTCCTGTTTGATCTTTAATAACACCCGTGGAAGAAGAGGTAGTGGCGGGAAGGTATACCCCGAGAGGTTTCTCCAGCTGAATGATAGAGCATACATTTTCCAAGCTAGTTCGTGGAAAGTCCTGGTGCAAAAAATCTGTAGTTGATGATTGAGGTGGGATGCAAAGAGGTCTGTGAGGACATCCCCAGACTGCTGTATCCCCAGACTGCTGTAATCATCCTGAATATTCCGGTGTCCAGCATCCATTCGTGTGGATCCGACAGGTTTCTGCTCAGACTGTCTGCCAGGAAGTTTTGCTTCCCTTGTAGAAACTGAGCTTGAAGGTCCAGTTTGCAAGCTAGAGCTGTGTTCCATAGATTCATGGCTAGTCTGCAAAGGGGATAGGAATGAGATCCCCCTTGCTTGTTTATGTACCACATAACTGTGGTGTTGTCTGTCCGTATCAGTAGCTGTCCTGGTTGTAGAAGATTCCTGAAAGCCAATAGAGCGTTCTGTATGGCTAACATTTCCTTTAAATTGATATGCAGGAGCTTCTGATCCTTTGTCCAAAGGCCCTGCAGACAGTTGCCCTGAAAATGGGCTCCCCATGCATAATCTGAAGTGTCCGTGGTTAGTATCTGAGTGGCTGGAGGCAGACTGAAGGGTTTTCCTATGTTTAGAGTAGATGCCTTGGACCACCAAAGGAATTACTTTTGGAGACAAGGCAGGATGGTGATCTGTACGTCTAAACTGTGGCAATGCTGAGACCATACACTTTTTAGGTACCACTGAATTTTCCTCATATGTAGTCTTGCATATGGTACGAGAAGGATGCAGGAGGCCATGTAACCCAAAGCCTGCAGGAATTTCCTTGCAGAAAGGTGAGTTAAAGTTGCCAAGGTTTTGAAAGTTGAAGCCAGCTGTAATTGTTTTTCGGATGTCAGAAATGCCATCTGGGTTGTGGTGTTTAGAAGAGCACCCAGAAAAGATATCTGTTGTGAGGGTGTCAAATTTGACTTTTTTATGTTTACAGAGAATCCCAGGAACTTGAGAAGGTTCTGAACAAATTCTAGATGCTGGACTAAGACATCCTTGCTGTCTGCCTGAATTAGACAATCGTCCAGATAAGGGTAAATTTGAATTCCCTTGAGTCTGCAATAAGCTACTACTGGAGCCAGGCATTTGGTGAAGACCCTGGGCACAGTAGACAATCCAAAGGGCAGCGCAGAGAATTGATAGTGCCTCGATCCGGCCCTGAACCTGAGGTATTTTCTGCATTCCTGCCTGATGGGAATGTGTAAATATGCCTCCTTTAAATCCAAAGTTACCATCCATGCATTTCTGGTCAGCATTGGAAGTAGCTGCTGTAGAGTAAGCATCTTGAATTTTGGTATCTCGAGAAAAGTGTTCAAGACTGACAGATCCAGAATGGGTCTCCATGAATTTTGCTTTCTGGGGACTACAAAGAGCCTTGAGTAACAACCTTGTCCCATCTCTGAAAGTGGAACCAGTTCTATGGCTTTCATAGCCAAGAGAGCCTCCACCTGGTTTAAGGCCTCTAACCATTGATGTTTTGGAAGATCCGGCCATCCGCTTGGTCTTGGTAGGGTATGAAAATGGAATTTGTAACCTCTTGAAACCACATCCAGAACCCACTTGTCTTGGGTTATATGAGTCCAATTTAGGTGAAAAAGAGAAAGTTTTCCTCCGAGTGGGGCTTCCAGGCAAGAAGTTCCTGCAGCCCAACAGAGGGAGTCACTGAGCCTGTTTTCTATGAGCTTGCGACCTGTCCTCTCCTCCCCTAGGGGTGGAAGCAGCCCACTGTCTTGGTCTATAAGAGGCTTGCATTTGAGGCCTTCCTCGGGAGCGTCTGTATCTACCCCTCTGAGGCCTGTCTGAATTGGGAAAGGACCAATTTTTTGTAGGCCAATTCCTACTAAATTTGGGTGGCTGTACTTGTAAGAAATCTTTAACCATTTGCATGTATTTTGCCTTGTCCTCCATCTTCTTTATCACCTCTTGAGCCTTAGGTCCAAACAAAACATCATGCTGAACAGGAGCATCCAATAACTTAGCTTTTACTTGATCTGGAAGTTTTGTTCCTTTAACCAAGCATGCCTTCTAATGACTGTACCAGAGGCAGCAGCCCTACAAGAAGCCTCCAAGGCATCATATCCACAGTGTAAACCATGCTTCCCAACTTGTTCAGTGGCATGCATTAAGTTATGCAATTCCTTATCATCTGCACAGGTAGAAATGGAAGTTAGCTTTTGTTTCAAAACAGACAGAAGAAATTGCTGTTATTTCAGCATATGAAATGGACAGTTTAAAGCCCTAATAGATAAAGTAGCAGAAGTGTACACTTTTTTGCCCCATCTTTCTAAAGATCTGGAATCCTTCTCAGTGGGAATGGGGTTTTTAGCAGTAGTGGCCTTAACCCCCTTAGGACCCTAAGAAATGGTTTCAGGATCAGCAGTAGGATTCTTGTATAAAAACTGGTGGGAATCAAGATCCCTATAATATCTGTCTGGCTTAACAGGAGCTGGAGGAAAAGAGTCTGGAGTTAAGTTAGCCTCCGAAAAAGCATCATCCACAATATCCAAAATAGGAGGAATAGCCAGGGGTCCATGTTGGGGAAGAAGAAGAAAATCCCTAAGTGTTTTCTTAGATTCAGAGTACTCCTGTCCTTCCCAGTGAAAATGTTCCATCATTTCATGTAAAGTTTCCCCAAAAGAGAAATCCTCAGGGGGAGAAGCTGAAGGAATGGATTCCTCAGCATCAGAATCCTCATAAGGAGGGAAAGAATATTCCTGGTCAGAAGAAGAAACTGAATAAAGAGAAGCCTGATCAGAGGAGTCATAATACACTTCCTGCCTTGGCCTTTTATCTGGAGGGGGATGTGAACCCCTAATCATAGTAAGTCCTCCGCCATCTTAAGTAACTGTTTCTGAGACTTGGGTGCCGGATCAGAAGAGGCCTGAGCTGTAGTCTTTGATTTGGAAGGAGTCTTTGCCTTTGTCTTTGGCTTTGCCTTTATTAGAAGCTGAGTAGGCCTGAAAACCCCTTCAGAAGCCGGTACCTGCACAGCGGCTCCGGACCCATCCGAAGGAGCATTGTCCGAAGGTCCTGCAACAGAAATATTCAAAGGCCTAGTTGGCTCCTCGTGGGAGTCTGTTTCGGCCATCGGTTCCGAAATGGCCGACGATAGGGGCTGCAAAAGTGCCTCACTGACGACGGCTGAACCTGAAGCTGGCTCTGCTTGTACAATATCGTCCGATTTGGACCTCGGAGGCCTATCTTTATACTTGCGTCATTTGTGAACTCCAGTAGCCGGAACCGAATCCGACATTTTGTAATTAAAGCACCTACCAAAGTAATGAAATGCAAAATCGTACCTTTGTTTAATCGTACGTTGATTGAATCTAGCACAAAACCGACAACTAGCTACGTCGTGGTCAGGGCCTAAGCAAGGAATACATTAAGAATGAAAATCCTTATGAGGTATTTGCTTCCCACAAGAAATACAATTATTAACTTTTTCTGACATCGGACTGGAGCAAGAAATAAGTTTCCCCAACGGGGTACTTAGCTTTGAGTAGGAGAAGAAAGTCTTCGGACTGAAGTACGATTAGCAAAAATTGTCAGGAGTCAGCCGACCGGCAAATGCGAACTGCTATCACCGCACGGCAAGAAAGACTGGAGAACATGGCGTCGGCTGTCAGCTTTGTACTCCTGGCGCTCTGACGTCAGGGAGCATGGCTGAACAGCCGACGCCGGACCCAGACTTTGGGATTCTGGCCGACCGAGGACTGCCTGCCGGCAGGGGAGAACCCTACAGTCATGACTGCAACAGTGAAACACGATGAACATCTCTGATACAGCTTGTGTGAGGAGATGGAGACAATGTAGTAATTTGTTTTAATTTCCTCACCATCAAACTCCAGAGATGTGAACATAAGGTTGCTATAATCTTGTGTGAGGGACCTTTGACCTACGTAGTATCTGAGCTGCCTGTGGACATCCAGAGTGTGAAGAATTTTTTCTCCCTTATTCTTGGGTTCAGGAAAGAAGGCAGGGAGAGTAACAGTTTGGCTTAAAGAAAACTTGAGACCACTTTATGCATAAAGGAAAGGCTACTTATCGAAGAAACCCTGCCATTGTGAAAGATGAGGTAAGGATGACTCGCCATGAGTGTTTGTAACTCACACTCTAAAGCAGATGTCAGAGCAATGAGCAAAACAGTCTTCCTTTTTTTTAAAAAATACTCTGTTCAGGCTGTTGAGCTGGTTCAAACGGAGACAGAGTAAGCTTTTCAAGTACAAAGATGAGATCCCAAGTTGGAGCCACCTGTATGCAACGCCCCTTTCAAAAATGTTCAAATTTAGCATTTAGAAATATGTGGCATAAAAGGGCAGACAAGCAGAAATGGTGGACAAAAGCACCCTCATGGAGGAATTACAAAGGGTAGAAGAGAAACTCGCAGAACTACAGGCAGCTGAGACTGAAGAAAGTCCTAGTTCTTGGACTGGCACCAACAAGAACACCTTTTCTGCTTGAGAATGTGTGATTTCCTTGCCAACAAGAACATCTTTTCTGCTTGAGTATGTGTGATCTCCTTGTAGAAGTTTTTTTTTTTTCTTTAATGCATGTTGCACTTCCTAAAAGGTGTTAAAATTCTATCATCCTGGCAGTTAACTGAAGAATTTTCAGGTTATGGTATATCAAACAACTCCTGTCTTGTGTGAGCAAATTCAGTCTGTGGGGAACTGTGGTAATTGCTCTTGGCCAGACTTTAAAAAAGAACAAGTGTTGCTGCGCCAAAAGGAAGTCACCACAAAAATTTTTGGAGAGTCTCGCTAGATCACCAGAAGAACCATGGCTATCAGTGGAAGAGGAGGAAAAGCATACAACACTGCCATCCATGGAATGTGAAGGCATCTGTCTTTCATGCCTATTTGCAAGGAATTCTGGAGAGGAATTTCTTTAAAGGTGTGTTCAGAAAAGAGGGAAATAGATCTACTTGAGGTGTTCCCCACAGCTGGATCAATTCCTGGAAGACACCAGGATGACGTTTTCATTCATGGGAGTCTGTTCCAGTTCTGTTGTAGTAGTCTGCAATTAGGTTTTGCTCTGACAGAATATATGAAGCCTGTAGAGTCAAAATGAACTGAGTTGCTAATTCCATGGCTATTACACAGCCAGTTTGCATACATACTACATCTATGTGATGTTGTCTGTGTACATTTGGAGAGGTTCTAGTAAGCAGAGATGATTTAAGGTTTTCACTGCTCACTGCCAACATCTCTACTATTTTGTGTGCTTCTGTCTGTCTGAAGTATTCCATTAAGTTTGCTCTTTTGGAAACTGCACCCCACACCTACATCTGTTGTGACTACAGTTATACTGCATGGCAGTAAGTGTGTGTGGAAGATCTGGATTGTAACAGCTCTGGTCGTCTATCCACCACAGACTCTCCCTTTCGACAAACTGCAGAACTGGGATCTGAAAGGAAAAGGGTGCAAATGCAGAAACCAGACTGATCTGAGGTACCACTGTATTTTTCTCATGTGGAGTCTGGCCAAGTGAACATTAGAATCAAAGAAGCCATGTATACCAAAATCCTGACAAATTCCCTTGCAAGTGTGTGGCTTTAATTTGAGAAACTCTAGAAGAACTGCTGAAACATGTCTACTATGATGGAGGGAAGAATAAAACTCTTCCCACTGCAGAATCTAACAGACAACCCAGGAAAAGAATACCATGGAAGGGATGAGAGAACATTTCTGAAGGTTGGTTTGAAAACCCAAACAGAATAGAAGATTCTGGATGGCTTGTAAAGACTCTTGACAACTGGAAAAAGTCTTCAAAGATAAGATAATCATCCATACATGGAAAAATGTGAATGCCTTAAAACCTGTAATAAGCAATGAATGGAACAAGACATTTTATGAATTCCCTCAGTGCAGCAGCATGTACAGTTGTGGAAATAAACATACTATTACAATAAATGTTTGAATGATCATTGCTGCTACAAGCCTTAGCTGTACAGGTTATATTCTGCCAAGGATATAACAGCCAGTCAGCTTCCAAAGCTTCATGGCACCTTTCATGCACTCAAACCATTAGGCAGGTTGAACTGAACTACCTAAAATCAAAGGTTTGAGCACCAAGTCCTTCAGGGCTTTCATGCCAACAGAGGGGAGATGAGTTCTGAGAGGACATAACTAGAAGTAACACACACACACACTGCAAAAAAACAAAAGGAGAATGGAGGGAGGAACAGGCTAATGCAGTAGTTATCACCCAATCATCTACAGTTTATGTTAAGTTGATTTACACAACTGTACTATGTTCATCATACTGATTAATACTGCAGCAGCCTTAGCTATACGGATAGATCTTAGTACACTTGGGAGTTGGAAGCTGAAGGGGTAAGGTTCAGGAGCCCCTGAATAATGGTCCTAGCAAAGTCTGAACTAGACAGAAAAGAAATCAAGCTTGTGCTTTGCATAAGTACATACAGAGGACCAAGTTGCTGCCTCTAGAATAGTTCTGGAATTCAACCCGTTCCAAACAGACATACATGAAGCCAAAGTCCTGGCAGAGTGGGTCTTCACCTTGCCTGGAATAGTTCTGCTGTGGTGAGAATAACAAAAGGTAATAGCTTGAGCCAACCATTTGGAAACTGTCTGTTTTGACACAGGTTGCCCCTTCTGCGTACCTTCACCAGACACAAGCAATGGATCCAGAGATATGAAAGATTTTGTTATGTCAATATAGTATCCGAGTTTTTTATGTATATCCAAGATATGCAGCATCCTTTCTTCCTCATTTTTAGGATCAGGAAAGAAAATGGGGAGAGGAACAGTTTGGCTTAAAGTAAACTCTGATACCTCTTTGCACATAAAAGATGGATAAGCTCTCAAAGAAACCCTGTCTATGGGGGCAACCAGATAGTGTTGGCTTGCTTTAAGAGCTCACTACTCTTCTTGCAGAGGTCAACCAATCAATAAAACTGTTTTCCACATCATGACCTTCAAATCAGTTGATGAACTGGTTCAAATGCAGCAAGAGTTAGTTTTTTAACAACAAAGTTAAGATCCCATAGAGGAGCCACCAGTTATCTTGCAGATCTCTTAAGCAAAACCATTTTGACATGAGAATGCCTTGAAAAAGGAGGATCCATGGGCGGACATGATGAAATGGCTGATAAGTCAACCTTGCTGGAGAAGTAAGAAAGGCTTAAATCTCACAAACACTGTAAAACCAGAGAAACACTTCCCGGAATGGGTGCTGGTTATCTTGTTAGCACCAATTAGAAAACTTTTTCCGTTTGCTAATTTAGGATTTCCTAACAGCGTGCTTTCTTGCCTTCATTAGCACCTGCTGCACATCCTCCATAAACAGGTGCCTAAAGGGAATTAAGACCCTATCACCCAGACAGTCAGCTGAAGTTGACAGGGGTTGGGGTGAATAAAGCACCCCTGTTCCTGTGTGAGTAGAACCATTCTGTGAGAAAACTTCTGGTAAATATCCGTGGCCATTTCTAAAAGATGGTAGAACCACCGCTGCCTGGCCCAGAAGGGAATCAAGACAACTCTCTTGGGGGATTCCTTCTGAATCTTCAGAAGTACCCCGGATATCAATAGAAAAGAGGAGAAGCATACAGAACACTCCTGTCCAAGGACAAGAAAAGGCACCTGTCTACTAGGTCCTTCTTGCACTGAGTTCTGGAGCAGAATTTTGCCAAACGATTGTTCAGAGAAGATTAAAAGAGGTCAACTTGAGGAACTCGTCACAGACAGATCAGATCTTGGATGGCCCCAATCTACAGTATCCATTTGTGAGGGTTTGATTTTGTTCTGCTCAGTTTGTCTGCAACATAAATTTTCTTTTGAAGGGATGTATGATGCCTGTTGAGTGATACTGTGCTGTGAAGCTATATCCAAATTGAAATGGCTAATCTGCAAAGGGAGAAGACCTGCTTCTACCTTGTTTGTTAATTTACCACAAGCCTGTGGTATCATCTGTAACAACTTGAAGAGGTCTAGGAGACCAAAGATGACACAGAGTTGACTGCCTTGTCTATCTTTGCTGTCTTAAACATCTTGCAATTTCATCCCTCCTGAAACTATTCCCCAAGCTATGTTGGAGGCTTTTATGGTGACTGACTGATTTGGAATAGGAGGGGAGAAGAGGTGACCTGGACTTGCGTATATTTACTGTCTCTACCAAGTGATTTCCCTTCTGACAAACCACAGAACTGGGGTATGAAAAGATAATGTGCATTGGTTCTGGGAATGGAGAGAAGTCAGATACCACTGTATCACTCTCATGTGGAGTCTTGCCAGGGTTACCATGAGAATCATAGATGCCATGAGACAAAAAATCCTGAGGTACTGCCTCACAGTGACAAAGTCTGAGTGGAAAACCTTAGAAATACAATCTATGTACAGATCTATTTTTCCTGTAGGAGAAAAGCTTTTTGAAATGAGGTGCTGACACCCCAGGAACACAGTCCTGTGAGAGGTCAAGAAAGATTTCTGAATGTTCTCTTGGAATCCCAGCTTGTGTTAGAGATCTCTCACTCGAGAGAGAGATTCTTGATATTTTGAAAAAGACTCAGCAATGATAAGCAAGTAGTCTAAGTATGGAATAATGTAGATACCCTGTGGCTTGCAATGAGCTGTAACTGGAGCTAAACAAGTTGAGAGCTCTCTTGGTGCACAGAATAGTCCAAAAGGCAAGACAGAACTGATAATGTGACCCAAGCACACAAAACTTAAGAAACACCTGAAATCTGGATGAATAGGGATGTGATGATTAGAATTTTTAAATCCACTGTTACGAGGAAACGTAAATGAGGAAGAAGAGGTCACATGCTGTGAAGTGACACCACTGTGAATTTGGGCACTATCACAAACACCTTTAGGAAAGAAAGATCCAGAATTGGTCTCCAAGCATTTTCTTTCTTTGGCACTGAAAGCACCCTTAAATTAAACCCTTTCCCACTTAGGAAGGAGGAACTGGTTCCATCACTCCCTGAGAAAGCATGTGATGGACAGGTGGAAATAAGACAGTCTGGTGTGGAGGATGAGGAAGTGCCTCCTAGAAAGAAGGAATTTCCTCCCATTGCCATCTGTAACACAAATAAATCATCTTCAAAACAAATTTGTCTGAAACTATCTGTTGCCAAAGACAGAAGTGGAGATTCAGACTTTCTAGAAGACAAAAGATGGTGCTATATAGCTAAGTCTACTGCGGCAGAGATTAATATGATGAACACCAAAAGTTACATGCTTAAACAATAGATCTGTGTTGTCTGTTTCTGTCCAATTCAACCTGTGGGTTATCAGATTGATGCTGTCCTTTTCTCAGAGACTTCAATTCTAGAGCTCTGCCTCCTCTACTCATAATACACTCCTCTCTCCATCTACCTTAAATCGAGTTTTGCCCTCACACAGATCTAATAACATGAAAGAGCAACTCCAGGGGCTTAATATAGGACACGACCTGAAACCCCAGAAGGCCCAACTGCCCGCTGACATGGAAAGTTATGTAAGTGTGTAACTTTCATACCCAGTGTTGCCTTTTTCATTTGCCTTCAACCCGTGGAACAGAGTCCCCAGCCAAGTATCATCTCAAGGAGGCTCTAAGAGAGAACATTTTGAGAACAGTGGAACCAAAATAAGTCCTGGACTTTGACTGCACATCCAGTTTGTAATGGACATGAAAGTATGAGTACTAGCCTAAGTAGCAGCACATAGATATCATCAATATAGGCTCCGGAGGGAAAAAAAGGGGCAACAGATGTAGCCATAGCTCTGGTAGAATGTCCTTTAGATTTTGCAAATACTGACCTTCCTCTCAAGTTGGACAGAAGTGCTTTGACAATGGCCTGCCCAGCCTGGCCTTGGAAAAGGAAACAAAGAGTTGCTCTGTTTTTCTAAAGGCTTTTGTTCTGTCCAACAAAATCTCAGCTGTCTATGAACGTCCAGAAAATACAGCAAATATTTACCCTCGTTACTAAAGTTTGGGAAGAACACAGGTTAATGAATAAGCTGGTTCAAGGTCGACTCGGATACTGCCTTGGGTAAAAAGGCGGGATTAGTCCTGTGATGGAAAATCAACCCCGAATAAGGTCAAGCACCCAAAGTGAGTGCCAGAGCTGAGGTCACAGAACGGGGAAATAGACTTATCAGGGTCAAAATGGGGAAATAAGAATTACAGTCACTCTGCAACATGCTGGCTTCTTAAGAAATTTACTATGAGGTGAGTTGGCGGGTAGGTGTATAGGAGATGTGGGGGCCAAGCATGCAGAACAGCATCCCTCTGTGAATCTTCCTCAGTAGGGGAATCAGGGTGTAAAAACTGCTGCAGTTCATGTTGGACAGGGTGGCGCAGATAGATTGCAGCAAGTGGTGCCCCAGCACTGGAAAATCAGAGTTACAACATGTGGCTTCAGGGACCAATCCTGAGGAAGAAGAATGTTCCTGCTTAAACTGCCTGCCAAGATGATGGACTTCCCTGTGATGTGTGTTGCGATCAGAAACCACTGGGAAGAGCTCACCCACTGTCACATCCTCATGGCTTCCTGGAAGAGAGGATAAAATTGAGTTCCCACCTGCTTGTTTAGGTACCAGACCACAAGACATATTGTCCATATGAACCAAGATCACACCCTTGTGTGTCCTTCCTCAAAAGAGGCAGAATGGACTGCACCATGATCATCTAGAACTGCTCTGCCTGAAGCAATGGTTAAACTGCATAAGATCCAAAATTAATCTGCGGTCCTTGTTCTTATTTGGCACCAAAATAATTTGGAGTAGACTCTGGTTCCCCGCTAGTCTGGCGGGACTTCTTGGATGACTCAACTTGTCAGCAGCTTTCATATCTTGACTACTGTGTCTTTTCTCTGATAGACAGGAATGACTGGGAGGGACTTTACTGTTTCTCTTGACACAAACAAAAACAGAATTGTATAACCTCTGTATATGACTCTCAACACACGCGCCCAATGCAACAGCTTCCCAAGCTTTTGGATGGCAATTCAAATGACCCCTGACTACCTCCAGAGAATGGCAGTTAGGCAACCATTCATAAACACTGAAAAAGTCTCTCAGAGAATGCTCCATGGAAGCCTTGGTTCTGTGGACCACCCTTGCCACATGGACAGTGCACATTCTGGATGCCCTCCCCTGCAAGCAAGGATTACCTTCACCAAGAATGTCTTGAAAAGGCTGCTGTAAGTTGTGAAAAAAAGAAGCAATTGCTCCCTCCCTTTATGATTCATAGAAAAGGATCACTGTGGGGTGGCAAAGCGACAGCAGAGTCTTTCCATCCTGTTTGCTCCTAGTCAACATGTCTTTGATCTGTAGGCCAAAAAGGGAAGATGATTTGAATGAAACATTAACAAGGATGCCTTAAAATAGTATGCAAAATTACCCTGCCGCATCCAGGCATGCCTGTGCACAGCAATGCTGGTGCCTGCTGCGGGACATGTGCCACTGGCTGCACTGAAGAGCAGTCACAGACATGTTAGTGATAAGACTGCATGGTAGACACTGCACCTCAAGAGTCTTCTGCATCTCCGGAGCTGCTCTGTCTTCTCTACTTTGACACTTCCGACACTAGGTCCTGCTAATGTCTTGTCAAATGTGCTAAATAATTCAAAGATCTCAGAGTGAATGTCACTGAGAAGTAGGTGCACTTTCCCAAGTGGTCCAGAGTGCTGGAATCACTCTTCAGGGAGGGGGGGGAGGGCACATCAACAAAGGGCCCCTTACTCCAATGTGGTCAGTCCTTCGGAGGTGCTAGGATCTTTATCAAGCTTCTTTGGGATTGGTTCCATGACATCTGGCTCTCTTCAGACCCTCTAGGACACTACATCGATAAGTACATCCAGAGGGGGAACCATCCCGGATGTGGATGGGCCTCCACCAAAGACGCCCAAAAACAATGGCTCCTCTGGGAAGAGGTCTTCTGCGGTCCAGCATCTGCACTGGTGCAATAACTCAAGAAGATCGCCAAAGGAGGCACTGACATGGGGGGATTTGGGGGAACCCTCCATTCATTGAGGTGAGTGCCCTTGGTAAGAGATTCTTCAGGGGAATCAGTATGTTTTCTCTTGCAACAGCTCTTTCTGTGTTCCTCCCAAATCAAATCCATGGGAGACTTAAAGGAGGCAGGGGGCCCTGAAGGCAGGAGTATCTGGAGACCCTGGGGTGTGAACTGTTCTGGAGCCAACTGATGTACGCAGGTCCAGATACCAAAGATGGGGGGAGGACGACCAGTTGTCACCATCCACTTAATCTCTGACCTAGAGGAAATCCTTCTACATCAATGAATGCAGAAGCAGAGGCCAAACACCCTCATACCCAAGACCTAGTAAATGCCAGTTTCTAAGGGCAAGCTGACATGCGCCAATGCCAAGACCAGAGCCAAACTATCACATGCTGATGCTCCAAGAGGGAGGGATGACTATGAAACTTTGAAAGTCGATCCCAACCACAGAACCATGGCCCCGAACTCTCAGCTCCAAAGTGTCTGGCTCAAACAGATGCATCTGAAATCCAGACAGCCAAGACAGGTGTTGCACCTAAAGCAGCCAAGCTGGCAGCAATGACCTGGTTGATGGTATGGCAGCCAAATCTATAAATCCCAGAGAAGAACGGCCTGGAGTAGGAAAAGTGAAGGATGGATTTGAACCCTCCTGCACAGGAACTAAGGAGGCAGGAAAGATACCTAGCTGAATCTGGGCCTGCAAGAAGGAGCATATTGGATGCTCCAAATAAGACCTCAAACTTCCTACTAAGTGAGCAGACTCTGCTGACAAGGCCACCAAAGATGACTTTGATACTCTTCTTCCAACAACTGAGATACGAGTGGATCCTAGCCTGAGAAGTTCAGATCAGAGGATATTAATGGGAAGACTCTGACAGGAACTCCTTCAGAGTAACAGGAGAGAAAGGGGGAATGCAACCTACCCAAATCCATGATACCTTTAGCTAAAAAGGGGCCGGGAATACTCAGGACACGGGATACAGATGTCTCAAAAGTTGGCATTATAGGAGACCGACTCTGGGAGGACGAGCCAATCCTGGCAACCAAGCAGGAGGAGCAGAAAATCAGTGGATCTTTGGGTCAGGATGATAATTTGCACACACACCCTCCCATCTTTATCCTGGACTTTCGGGTCCTTCTCCTTAGTCCTGCCTAAACTCCTATCGCCTGTGTCAGACTTCATCAGTGATGGAGAGCAGGAAGGAACATAATTAGATGCAGAGGGCAATAAGTCCATCAATACCAACTTAGCTCTGTGCTCTAAACACCCGAGCCCCAGATCTGGCATAAATACTGCACTAACTGTCAAGGTGCTATGCACCAAAGCAGTAGACAACCCTATAGCATGCATCCTGAGATGACAGCTTGTAAATGGAAGCCACACATTTTTTAAAACCATTTTACTTCTCCACAGAGACAATTGCTGAGGAGAAAGGAGAGAAATGAGCTGCCCACACAAGGAAACCAACAATCTGACACCATGTCTACCTAATTATCTATCTACCAAATAACCCAAGAAGAAAAAAACAATGCATCACAACAGTATCAAAAAGAAGAGCACCAAACTAATAATCTTTTTTTTTTCACATATGAACACCAAAGGACTCAGCCACAAACCTAACTATACTCAAGCAATACCAACTTAGCAACAATCCCAACAACCTTAGAAAGTACAGTTGGAAGTTCAACTTACAATAACTATAGATGTTCAAATTATCACTGCTGCAGTAGCCTTAGCTATATGGGTTATATCCTGCCAAGGACACAACAGCCGGACAGCTTTCAAAGCTTCCCAGTACTTTCCACATGCCCAAACTGTCAGACAGCTTGAGCTGAGCTGACAAAAAGACAAGTCTGGGCATGAAGCCCTTTAAGAGCTTTCTTGCCAGCAGAGAAAGAGAGGCTGAGCTCTAAAACAGCAATACTAGGAATAACAAAACAATAAATGTCCACATCCTGGCATAACAAGCACACCATAAAGTAAGGGGGAATGAAGGGAGGGAGTGGCTACTGTAGCAGTGATAATTCGAACATCTACTGTCATGGTAAGTTCAGCTAACACAAATATGCTATGTTCTTCATACTGATCACTGCTGCAGTAGCTTTAGTTATACGAGTAGATTACCATAGCCAACTATATTTGGGAAGTAGAAGGAGAAGGGTCCAAAGAGTAATGCAGTTAACTGATACTACAATCCTGACAAACAACATCTTAAGAAATGCCTGAAATCTGGATGAACAGGGATGAAAAGTATCTTTTAAGTCTAATGTTACCAGGAAACTTGAATGAGGAAGAGAAGGTAACAGGTTGTGAAATAACATAATTATGAAATTTGGCCACTATCACAAACAGTTCTAGGAAAAGAAAGATCCAAAACTGGTCTCCACGCATTTTTTGTCTCTGGGGTTAGGAACATCCTTGAATAAAATCCCTTTCCCACATGGGAAAGAGGAACTGGTTCCATCACTCCTTGGGACATCATGTGATAAAGAACACGCGAGTCTAATCTGCAAGATGAGGAATGATCCCCTGAAAAAGAAAGAACTTCCTAGCACTTCTATATGTAACCCTGATGAAAGAGTTTCAGAACATACATGTCTGAAACAAACTGTTGCCAAACAGAAAAATGGAGATTCAGACATTATGGAAGAGAAGAGGGGTCAGGGTGGGAGGGGGTCACAAGGTCACTTGAACAGTCAGACTTGTATCATCCTTGGTTTGGGGAGGTTTGAGACATCTTTTCGGAACCTCCCTGCCACTTCTTAAAAAAGAAGTTATGTACTCACCATAACGTTCCATCTGAGTAGGTAACTTCATTTGTCTGCGACCTGTGGGTATCGGATCCGTCCTCGGATCTGAGCCGGCAGCTTTCCAAGCTAAAAGATCTGAGCTCTCGGCTCCTCCCCCTTACCCATAATGCCCTGCCACCTCCCTCCAGTCCTCAGATCGAGTTTGCCTAAAACAAGAAACCGACTAAGACCCTCGAAAGAGGAACACTAACCTAATGCAAGACAAGGTGAAACCTTGCGTCATGGAAATAACCATAAAACAGGTTAGGGGGAAGGAGGGGGGGGGGTCGGTTGCAGACAATGAAGATACCTACTCAGATGGAACGTTATGGTGAGTACATAATTTCTTTATCTGAAGTAGTTAACTTCATTTGATCAGCAACCTGTGGGACAGAGTCCCCAGCTACCTAAATCCTTGGGCGGACCTCAAGGAAGGATATTCCGGAGCACTGCGGAGCCAAATGATGCCCTACTCCTGGATATCAGATCCAACTTATAATGAGAAATGAAGGTATGAGAAGAGGACCAAGTAGCTGCTGAGCAGATGTCATCTAGAGGTACTCTCGACCAGAATGCTGCAGAAGTAGCCATAGACCTGGTAGAATGGACATGGACCCCCAAGGGTTCAGGCTGGCCGAAGGCTAAATAAGCGTGCCCGATGCATTGGGATATCCATCTGGCCAAGGTAACTTTCATAATAGGCTTACCAATAGATGGTTTAGCGAAAGAAACAAAAAGTTGATCTGATTTCCTAGTAGTAGCCATCCTGTGCATGTAAAAACGCAATTGTCTGTGGACATCCAATAAGTGCAATCTGTATTCCCCTTTGTTGTGAAAGTTGGGGAAGAACACAGGCAAATTAATGGATTGGTTGATATTGGATTCGGAGGCTACCTTAGGCAAGAAAGAAGGGTTAGTCCTGAGAGAACTGCATCCTTATGGAAGACCAGATACGGGGGTTTCATGCAAAGGGCTTGAAGCTCAGATACTCTCCTGGCTGAAGTAATTGCAATCAGGAAGGCCATTTTCCAAGATAAAAATTTTAACTCAACCAAAGCAGCCGGTTCAAAGGGTGGGCCAGTCAAAGCCTGAAGAACCAAGGTTAAGTCCCAAGGTGGAACCGCATTCTTGACCGGATGTTTCAACAGAAAAGTACCCTTCAAAAAGGTTTTGCATATCTTAGCGGACGCTAAGGGACCAAGGTTATCCCCAATGTGGAAATGGGAAATAGCTGCCATTTGGACTTCGACTGTAGAAGCACTAGCTCCTTGGTAAAAGATATGGGACAAGAATTCAAGAACCATTGGGATGGGAGCAGTAAAAGGATCTAAATCTCTATTTTTGGCCCAGATGGAAAAACGCTTCCATTTACTTCTGTAGATCTTTCTAGTAGAAGATTTATGTGCCGCTACCAGAATAGATTTTACGGGAGACGAGATACCGGGAGTCCTTGCAATTAGTGGAACTGGAACAACCAAGCTGTGAGCTTGAGGTCGCCCAGGTTTGGGGGCTGTAATCCCACAGGATGAGATCAGATCTGGAATGGGATCTAAGATCCAAGGAGGAACTACACTGTGAGACCGCAGGTAAGGGAACCAGATCTGGCGAGGCCAGAATGGGGCTATGAGGATGATCTTGCTCCCCAACCGATGAGCTTTCTGCAGAAATGTTGTCATTAGCGGAAGAGGGGGGAATCAGAGCAAAAAACTCGCTGCATTTTGTGTTTGAAGGAGAAGCAAAAAGATCGCAGCAAGGTTGACCCCATCTGAGGAAGATCTGATTCGCTACTGAACTGATGGGTTTAGAGGCCACTTGTAAGGTGTGAGGATCGAGCGACTCAGCTTGTCCGCTAGAATGTCGGACCGACCCGGAATGTGCGTTGCTATCAGAAAGCGGTTGGTGGAAATCGCCCATTCCCAAACTCTCATAGCCTCTCAACAAAGAGGGTAAGATCTGGTTCCTCCCTGTTTATTGACATACCAGACTACTGCCATGTTGCCTGTCTGAATTGCAATAGTCCCCAGAGGAAGAAGGTCTTGAAGGGCTTGCAACGCTAGAAGCACTGCCCTCATCTCCAGGACACTGATATGCAGAATGGTCTCTAAAGGAGTCCACGTGCCTTGGACGGTTCTGCCCATAGAATGCCCCCCCACACCCGAGGCGAGAAGCATCCGTGGTCAGCGTGGCTTGGGGATGAGGCATCACAAATGGTCTCCCCTCCTGCAGCTCTCGGGAATGGAGCCACCAAAGAAGGAAGTTCCTGCAAACCCTGCTCAGGGGGATTGGAGACTCCAATGGGTGGAGTAAGAGAGACCACTGAACCTGAAGAGTCCATTGTAGAACGCTCATATGCAATCTTGCTAAAGGTGACAGGCTTATGGCTGCCGCTATGGAGCCCGGGGCTCTCAGGACCAACTCTGCAGGTGGGGCTGGAGACTGTAGGAGCGCCATTACGTGTAGTGACAAGTTGCGCAATCTGTCCGCTGTTATAAAGGCTTTGGCTTGGCGCGTATTTATCCTGGCCCTTATAAAATCCAGAACTTGCACAGGATGAAGAGACGACTTCTGAAAATTTATAGTAATGCCTAAATGCTGGGCCATGGCTAGGGAGTAATCCCTGGCGGAGCAAAGCAGATGCCTGGTGGGGGCGGTGAGGAGCCAATCGTCCAGGTATGGAAAGACCTGAATTCCATGAAGTCTCAGGCGGGCTGCTACAACTGCCATGACCTTGGTGAACACCCTGGGGGCTGTGATGAGGCCGAACGGGAGAACCTTGAACTGAAAGTGACTGGCTGCTAGCCGAAAGTGGTGAAACCTCCTGGACCATCTGTCCATGAGAAAGTGGTAGTACGCATCCTTGAGGTCTATGGAGCACATCCAGTCGTTCTCCTGTAAGAGAGGGAGAATAGACTGCAGAGTGATCATCCAGAATTTCTCTTTGGCAATGAACAGGTTTAGAGATGACAGGTCCGGAATTGGCTTTAAGTCCCCCATCTTTTTTGGCACCAAAAAGAACCTGGAGTAATTACCTAATCCGGACTGCTCTGGGGGGACGTGCTGGATGGCCCGTTTTTCTAGCAACTTCGAAATTTCTGAAGCCGCCGCCTCCCTTTGATTGGGTGGGACATTGGGAAGACATTTCGTTAGAAGGGGAAGATGCAGAAAGGGAATAGGGCAACCTCTGGATATTATTCGGAGCACCCAACGATCTGTAGTAATGGACTCCCAACTTTGTAGGTGCTCCGAAAAACTTCCTCCGACTGCCTCCAGAGGGGGACAGCCGGGCAAGCCCTCAGGGCTGCTGCGCGGGTCGGTCTGAGAAAAGTTCTCTGGACTCGAAATTCTTTGCCCCCCCCTGCCTCTGGGCCGGCGTCCACCTTGCCCTCCTCTGCCTCTGAAGGATGAAGGGTCCGGAGCAGGACAGGACTGCTGGGACTTCTGGAACCACATCTTCTTCTGTCTTCTCTGGTTCTTTGACAAGGACCTTTGAGGATTAGAGAAGCGGATCCCGACGGCAGACAGCATCTTCCCGTCTTTCTCGCTCTGGAGCAGCATGTAGCAGACGGTTTTGCCGAATAGCATAGAACCGTCAAAGGGAGCATTCACGAAGGATGCCTTAAAGGGTACCGCAAAGTCAAAAAGGCGAAGCCAGGCGTGGCGCCGTAAGGCGACCCCTGCTCTGCTAGCTCTAGCCGCTCCCTCCGTGGCATGGGAGAGGAGCCGCATGGAAGTGTTAGAAATTGACTTTAGAGTGGCCATGCGAGCACAGAAGGTCTGTTTGTCCTCGGCCGCCATGGACTCTGGGGGAGCTCCAGCATATTCCTTTATCAAGTCCCGCTGGAGCCTGATTACGTGTGCCAGGTAATTCAGTGCCCTTATGGGAACGGTAGCTGAAGCAAACATCCGCTTTCCAATACGGTCCATCGTCCGAGATTCCTTATCAGGAGGATGGACGAAGGAACTTTCCTGTGCTAGTTACTTCTTAGTGGCACCCGCCACCACCATGGCATCTACTGGGGACCCTTTATTCCATGCCTGTCTGTCAGAAGGGGGACTGAGTATTTTGTCTGGTCTTCTAGGGATTGGCTCCATGGTGTCCGGCTCCGTCGAAGCCCTGGTAGTAATCAAGTCTACCAGGGGGGACACCCAAGAGGTAGACGGGCCTGCGTCAAACGCCTCCAGAAACACAGACTCATCGGAGGAAGGTTTTTGGGCAGATCACCCCCCCCCCCCCTCTGATACATAGCATTTCCATAATGTCTCCAAAGGAGACGTCTTCAGGGATGACCTTGGGGAACCTTCCCCTTCCTCTAAGTCTGTGTCCTCTGTGAAAGACTAAGGGGAGTCCAGGTGCCTCCTTTTGCACTTACGTTTGGGAGGCACCTCCTCGGAGGGACTGTACAAGGAGGGCTCACCAACGGGGTCATGTTCCCCTACAGGAACCAACTGGAGCGCCGACACAGGCTGTCCCTGGGGCCGGACGATGGAAGATAGGCCCAAATGTGCGGGAGTGACGGGTGGATCCGTAGCCCAGACCGGGGACCTGGAACTTCTCGACAGAACTCTCTCCGCTATGTCAAATGCCAAGGGCGAACCACTCTCCCCTGGCTCCGAGAGCAGCCCCCTCGGCTCCGATGCAAGGACCAGTGTCGGAGCTGATGCAATTGGACCCGAAAGGGGAGTGTGCTCTGACTGAAACAAAGCCGAAGACACACTCACCCCTGCAGATCCGAAGCTCGGCTCTCAGCCCCGAGAGCTCGGATCCGACACGCTTGAGGGTACTGTCGGCGAAGTAGCCACCACTGTCGGCGCAGACGACTCCCCGGGTCCGAGACGGCTGAGATCCAAAGACTCCGAAACCCGATAGCGAATCGGAGAAGGAGCAATTGAGGCAAAGAAAGGGGCTGAGCTCCCACCGGAGGGGGGGGGGAGCAGGAGCACCCCCATCTGCATCTGGGCCTGCAAGAATCGACGCATCATCCAGTCCAAATCAGCGTCAGACATGCTTCTGGTGGACCTTGAAGAGGTCGCTGAAGCGGGCTGGGAAGGCCGCCTCGAAGACCTAGAGGGAGAATGGTACTCCTCCTCTGGCTTCGGAGAAAAGCGGGGGGAAGGGAGCCGAGAGGGTGGAGATCCAGAGACCCTCCTGGGAGGGCTAAGTACCTTAGCTGGCAGAGCAGAGGGATGAGACTCCGCCCGCCTCTTATGGCTTTTATGTCGCTCCTTGTCCTTGTGCCTCTTCTCTCTAGTAGAAGAGTCCCCCTCTCCCTGAGACACAGAGGGAGGTAGAGTCCCAGTCAGGGGAGGGGGAACTGAAGGCAGGACAGCTGCGGCTGGTGCCTTAGAGGGAGAGGAGGAAGAAGAATCTGTGGGCAAAAGCCCCGCCAGGATTAACTTATTCCTCCTATCCCTCAAAGCTCGGGGGTAGCCAGAAGACAAGTGGGCTACCCCTAGGCAGAGAACGCATTGAGTGTGGCCATCCGCAGGGGACAGCTTATGGTCACACTCAGTGCATTTTGGAAAAAAATGGCCTTAGGCCCTTCAGCCATCACACGACCACACACACAATAAAGAGGAGGGAAAAATTAAATTTAAACAGTAAGTTTACCACAAGAAAATCGAAAAAAAATATATAGACCGAAACTAAGGGCCTACTACACTCGCTCAACACACAAAAATCTTAGAAATCGTTTTAAATGGTTTTTTAAAACTTTCAACCAAGTCCAAGAGCTTGTCGCTTGAAGCTATCAGAAGCCATGGCAAACGAGATCTGAGGACTGGAGGGAGGTGGCAGGGCATTATGGGTAAAGGGGAGGAGCTGAGAGCTCAGATCTTTTAGCTTGGAAGCTGCTGGCTCGGATCAGAGGACGGATCCGATACCCACAGGTTGCTGATCAAATGAAGTTAATTACTTCAGATCATCTGTTTACTTGAATTCTGTTGAAACTGTTCATTCTGACTTTTTTTTTTTTTTTTGATAAAATTGGATGAGGAGAAAGAAAATCCCTTGGACAATTTGGGAAAGGATGGCTGAAAAATTCCCTGGATCAACTTAACCCTTTTATTACACTTTTGATCACCTTTGCAGCAGAGGGGCCAACATTAAACCTCTATCTAGCGGGGAATTTAAAATCTCATTTTTTTTTTTCTGTGAGGTTCTGAGAATGCATCCAAGCAAATTTCCTTAAAACAGTACTAATGGCCACAGCCCTGGAAGAAATAACAGTCATACACACTGCAATGAGTAGTGTCCTGTGCAACAGAAGAAACTAAATTATTTAAAGCAGATTGTTTTCACAAGAAATTGTAGACAAAATATTCCTCATAATTTCTCAATTTGTTAGAATAAATTTTAACGTATGAGCCTGACAACTGAAAATTCTGAAAATCAAAGGTGTACAATTATACACTTTGCCCCATACCTATCAATAATTTTCCTGTTCCTATTAGAATGAGTAGGACTAGAATTATGTAACTGCAGCAAAGGAATCAACTAAGGTTATAGCTGCTGGGTCAAGTTTGTGAATAGTGCACAAAATTTTAAGACTGAGGAACTTTATACACCCTATCTTCATTTTTAGGGACAAGTGACTATCAGGATAACTGTAGGCAGAAAGAGACGCATCCTGTAAAGCAGACAGGACAGGAGGAATAGGTGTAGGTTCTGGAAAATCCTTCTGTAACAACTCACAGCATTTTCTGAGGGACTGAGAAACCTCAGTGTTCTCCCACTAAAAACACTGGGACATTCCAAGCAATAGTCTCAGACAAAGAGAAACCACCACAGGGAGAATGAGAAACTGAGGTCTCTCATCAGAGTCTAAATCAGAAATTTGAGGACAAAATCCTGACTGTCCATGCATATGCCTGTTCAGATTCAGAAGCATGAATTTCTTCAGGAAAACAGGAATCCTTCTTTCAGTACTTTTCCGTTATCAGGGCAACACATTTGTAAAGCGGCAGGTAGTGGTTGAAATCATTGCATGGGTGCTGGATTAGCTAGTACAACCTGGTGTGAAAAGCTATTCTCCTTCAAAACTGTACAAATTATCCTACAATGCTCAGAATTTTACCTATGTTTAGTTTGTTAGTCATAACGTTGTGATTTCTCAGGTGGATGCTTCTCAGAATCCTTGCAGAGCTGTTAGCCCAGAAGCGCTTTCCTTTCCGAATCTTGAAACAGCTGAAAAAAATATGTACACACAAATATGGACACGTCCTCATTTGCTTTACTTCTACATGCAGCTGTTTCACTCAGATTTAATTGCGAAGATTTGGAAAAGTAAAAAAAAAAAAAAGTTCTTCTACCACTTTATTTTTTCCAGAAAAAAATAAGCAGCATGTTGTTTCAGCGGCCGTTCTGTTGCTAGCCTAAGTGTAAGGACGTGACGCCACCCCCTGCGGTTCTCTGAACAAGTTAACTGGTTTTACTGTCTCTTATTCTTATGCATTTGCATTTTTTGAAATAATACCCTGTGGCACATCTCTTGATTGCTAGGTATTAGACACACACAATGCCATGCACAAAGCAGAAGTAATTCACTGTCGGCCTTCTTTTACTTTCTAAACGGTTACATCAGGAACAATCAGTAGCACTGTCAGTAGAAAGCCAACATTCAAACCAGGACAGAAGAGTAAAATAAGCAGTACTGACAAGTGAGAAAACCCTTAAGACTGTCAGAATAAAGACAATGTTAAAACCAGAAAACCAACATCACCCGCACATTTTCAATGTTACCCCGTTAACAGAAAAGTACCCTTCTTTCTTTTACCAGAAACTACTTGACAAGAAGGATCAACAACCTGAATTAAACCCTGAGCCAAGTCCCAGTAAACTGCTCCTATCCAATGAAATCTGAAGAGGAGTAGATACATACAAACGGAGTCCAACTGTGTTGCTAATGGCAGATGCTGCTTTACCAGTGATGGGCACAGTATTCTGACACAACAGGGAAAACAGCCCTGTTCACTCTCCAAGGACTGACGATAGTGGCCCTCCCTTGCCCACTGAGGGGACTCCCAACAGCCTCAGAGAATGTGGCTAAGCCCCGTTCATAGTGACTGTAGAAGTTACACCAGAGGGCTCTGGGTTCATTGGATCATAGGAAGTTACTAGGATAATGGCCCTAGGGCCTTTACAAGCCTAGTCAAGTTCTACCCTTGTTTCCACAATCATTACCCATTGCCCCTTTCCAAGAGAGATACAGGAAGAACCCCAGGAGTGAGTTTATGGTTACCCATCCAATTGTCCAGACTGCACTTAAAGAGGGCCAAAGAGGTGCTCTGCTTGACATGAATAGGGAGTCTGTTCCACAGGTGCCGTAACCTTGGGGAGACAAACCTATCCCTCCAGCAGGTTCTATTAATGTCACATACCAGGTTAAGGTCTTTAGAGCAAGTAACCCGTCAGCCATTGGACTTATGAATATGCAGCATTTACAATAAAGCAGTGTCAGATTGCCTTATATGCAAGGCACTGATCGCCTCTGAGTACTCTGTATGAAACGGATTAAAGTGACAGTGATTTCAGCCGATCTACATAGGCCCGATGCTTAATACCTTGAATTTTCCTTGTGAGGAACTTTTGTGGTCTCCCTAATTGCTGGAGGTGCTGGAAAGGTACATAACAAAAGGTGCATTGTACTCAATTATTGGCCTGACGAGGGAAGAGTACAAGGAAGGTTATAACTTCTTTTTTTCTGGAGGCAATGCCCTTATTTATGAGATGAGCAATATAGAATGCTCTTCTTACCACTCTGGAGAAATGGTGATCAAAGGTAAGGTTGCTGTCAAACTATGTGCCCAGGTCTCTCACCACTAAGTGTGTGCTTAGGGTTGTAGTTAGCAGGAACATTGCTCTTACCAAAAGGGATGTTAATATATTTTTTGCAGTGAGTTTAAGGCTGTGACTTTGGCACTAATTATTTGTTTGTGTAAGACCCTCTTCTAGGATGTTGACATTGTTTGGGAATTTTATGACTGCTCCCAGTCTGCTGTCATTAGCAAACTATGTCAGCCAAAGACCTTTAGTTTTTGCTCGTGCTTTGCAGAAATAGATTCTGAACAGTAGTGGTCCCAGATCTAATCCCTGTGGAACATCACTGGTTACAGGTCTGCTGTTGGAGGTGCATTCCTCTTATTTTGACTGTATGGGGTCTATCGGTGAGCTGATACCTAGTTGGGTGAGTTTGTCAGTAATGCCCGAGTGGGGAATAGTGTCAAAAGCCTTGGCCAAGTCTACGTAGGCTGTATGCACCGTTTTCCCCTCGTCCAGGGCTGTGGTGACTGCCTCTAAGAAGTCCACAAGGTTCAACAAGCATGATCCCTCTTTGACAAATCCAAATGGAGTAGGGTCAAGTTTTTGGAGATTACCTATATCTTTGTTGATAAGGTCCATGATGATTTTCTTCATGGTCTTGCAGATAAGGCTAATCAGGCTAACAGGTCTACAGTTCCTGGGGACAGTGGAAGCACCATGCTTGTGCAAGGGGATAATGTTGACAGTTTTCCATTCAGCTGGGACGAGGTCGGTGCTTAAGCTATGACTGAAAAGAGTACCCAATGGTGTTACTAATTCTTGGTGCAGCCCATGGAGGACACAGCCTGGGATGTTATCAGGTTCCATAGATGCTGTGGTTTTGGCTTCAGAGAGGACATTTACGACCTGTTTTCTACAGAAACAAGGCGTGGGACAGGTGGAAGGAATGTCATGGGGTATGTGTGGTGGGGACAGGGGAGTAAAGTTTTCACAGAACCTGTCAGCTAACAGGTGTGCTATGTCCACAGGTTCAGTGGTGTATGCAGTATCATTAACTACCAGTTAGGCGCAAATCTGGGTCTTAGCTTTTAGGCTATGGATGTAACTTAGTACTCTGAAATCCTTTGGTGCCTTCTTTTAAACCCTCTTGTTTCTGGTCCCAACAAAGCCCCTGGCCCTCCGAGAAACTGTGCGCTTGCCAAGTAAGCCACTGCATTGAATTATCTTGTTCAGTTATCTTTTACTATGCCATCACATACACAAGTTATAAGTAAGAAAACTTAGAGAAGAGCTTAGTTTGTTCTCTATACTGGGCATGTTTAACTAATGGAATAAGGATACTAGGAACGATATTGCTGCACTAGTTTTATCTGTTTCAGTACTGGCTTCCTGACTGTTGTATACATGCTGTGTAATACTGCTGGCTGGCCTGTAACTACCAGTTGGTAAATGTACATGTACCTAATGTGTTTACTGTGCTAAGACTTGGAACAAGCAGAAGCACACACTGGGCTTCTTAGTCCTTGTGCCTTACCTGTACTGTCCTGCTTGTGTTTATCTTTTACTCAAATGAAACAGATTTCCAGGCACTTGTATTATACTCTGCCAGTGTGCAGACCTTCAGAGAAGTTACCTATTTAACTTGTTTGTTGGATAGTACTGTCACTAATCTTTAACTGCTTGATTTCATTTGATTTATGCTGAAACCAAGCACTGTGTATTAACTGCTGAAAAATGCTGAAATATTGTCTCTTTTTATTAACCGCTTCATGCTTGTTTATTGTTTTGCTGTACAACTGGAAGGCATAAGCTGTTTATATTGTAGAAATTCTGTATGTAGTAATTGGGTATTGGCATCTGCATTCTCTCTTCCTTCTGCTTATTCCAGCTTGACTAGACACTAGCATCCCTTGACCTTGCTAAGTTCTGTATTCACTCTTCCTTTTGCCTACTCCAAATTTTAGCTTAAACGCTTGCTTCCTTTGACATTCTTTTACCTGTGTGCTTTCTCCCCTCCCAGTGCCTACTTAAAGGGCCTTTTCTTCAGGCCTGTACTTTAATAACTGCTGTTTTCTTGTTTACTGCTAATGTTGTACAATTAGAAGGCATAATTTGTTAATATTGTAGAATTTCTGCAGTTAGTATTTGGGTACTGGCAAGTGCATTCTCTCTCCCTTCTGCTTATTCCAGCTTGGCTAAATGCTAGCGACTCTTGACCTTACTATGTCTTGTGTTCTCTTTTGTATACTCCAAATGTTAGAGTAAATGCATGCTTCCCTTGATCATTCTTCAATTACCTGTGTGTCCCCCCCTTGCCAGTACCTACTTAAAGGCCCATTTCTCCACATCTGTGTTATAAACTAAGCTATTCTCTTTTCTAGCTTCTCAATCCTTGCTAGTTTTGTCTTTCCTTTCTACTGCAACCTGCAAACCTCGGAGTCCTCTCTCCAGACCTACCTTTTCTCTTTCTCACCCACCAGCCTGCAACTTTCACTCTTTTTTTTTTCTTTTCTCTCTATCAATCCTCTGCCTTCTATTTTACTCTGTTTGCCCCTAATATTCACTACCCCTCCATTAATTGCTCTCTCTTCTAGAGATTTAATATATTTTTTACCATACTAAGCTCACTATCTTATTCATTACATCTCTCTTATTTTACAGTAGTCAACTATACGGAAAAGTGACCTCAACCCCTCTCCCCCCCCCGAATATACTTGGCTGGCATTCTATCTACTGACCCTCAAAACGATATAAGGATTGCTGTCTAGCCAAGGATGGGAGGAAATCAACAAAATGGAAAAACACCATCACAAGCTTTATGTACGTGTCCCAATTGCTTCTTCCTCCCCTGTTGTTAAAAGCATTTTTTGGTCATTTTTCCCCAAATTAATATAGGCTGTGGTGTGCACACGTATTTTTCAGCTCACTAAACCCCCCCCCCTCCATCATCACCACCTTTCTTCCACCCCCACTGAGTATGCATCTCTCTCCCTAGTCTCTGTATCACTGGCACCTAACTCACTTCAGGAAAGTGTGCTAAAGGCTAAGAATTTTTTGCCGGTTTCCTCTCTTTTCTAAACCAAGGGTTCACTTCATAAATGATCAACATCTGGCTTTATTCAACCTAGTCTCTCCACTCTAAACACTTTTCCTCACTGAAACTTAAGTGCAAGCCCCACTGATGTTTTTTTTTTTTTTTTTTTTTTTTTTTAAGTATAGGCATCTTCTACTCCTGGCTCTGCCTGCTTTGTTCATCCCCACTCCGCTCCCCTACCCTACCTCCATTCAAACCCACCCCCCACTTTCTTTACACACACACACACACACACATATATGTGTATATATATATATATATATATATATATATATATATATATATTATATATAAATCTTACTCACCACACCCCTTCCTCCTGTCCAACCAATCACCCTCTCTAACTAATCTAACTGCTTTACTCCTATAACCACTCCCACTTCTCTTTCCTCCTTTACATTCTCACTACTCCCCCTTTCCCTCCTCACTAAAACCTTTTCAATTCAAGTCACACCCTCTCTACTTTCACTACTCTTAGTCACTGCATTCTTGACTCATCTACCACTCTTCCCTCTCCCTAACTACTCTCTAGTTATGTGGTCACTATCTCTTCACCACCTTTCTCTTCTTCCTCTCTCCAACAACCTCTTACCATTCACCACTATGCTATCAATCCCCTTCACTTACTCTCCCCTATACTCCTAATACTGATACTATCTCTTACCCACAATTAATCTCACCATCTCTCTTCCGTATTTCACCATCTGACATTTTCAAATTTCCTGCTTGTTCTAACTCATCTCTCTCCTCTGGTCAGAAATCTAGATTTCCTACTACACTGAACTTACTATTCTCTTCTCACTTTCTTTGACACTCTTCTTTTGGATGGAGACGTACCCTAATCCAGGGCCTCCCACATCGTCCTAGCACAATGTCACTACTCATGCCTCTCCCCTTCACTTACCCCTTCCTACCAGTAACTCCCCTTCCAAATCTCTAAAGATCTTCTCTCTAAATATTCAAAGTATTGTAAATGAACTAACAGACCTGCACTCTTGGATATCTAACACCTCTCTTCACATTCTTGCCCTATCAAAAACTTGGCTGAAACCTCACATCCTTAACACAGAAATCCCACCTCCAGGTTATAATAACATTCGCTCAGACAGAACCAATAAACGTGGAGGAGGGGTTGCTATCCTCTACTCTGAACTACTTAACCTGTCCCCTCTCTCCAGCTATGTTCCCTGCTTCTCACCAGCTGAAATACTCATCATAAATTGTTACCTCAACCCTCACAAAAAATTTGCCATAGTCTCTACATACATCCCACTGGCAATATTCCCATCCTAGAGAACTTTCTTCTGGATTACTCACCATATCCCTTATGAAATTATTATACTTGGAGACACTACTATAGACTGGGCTAAACTATCCCCCCATCCCCTACCCATAGTCTTAATCTTCATGATTTTCACTGACATCTTCACCTCTGGTAGATTAAACAAAAACTCCTCATCCGAACCCATCCTTGACTGGATCCTTACTTCAGTTCCTCACCTCTATCATAATCCCAGTATACTTCCCAACTCATTGAGTGACCACTCTCCAACCTTCATACACAGATTCACCCAACACTCACCTAAAGACCCTACTTACAGGTTATGCCAAACCTTATGCACTTTGATTCAGACACTTAACTCCAAACTATCTGGCACTAATTGGCCCTCCCTGTATCACCTCCCTCGCAATGAGGCAGTAAATTCCTTCAATAAGATTTTCCATGACATGCTCGATTCTGTTGCTCTGTCCAGAAAAATCAGACTCAAATCCAACTACGCCCCCTGGTTAACAAAACAAACCCGCTCAATCATGCACAAAAGAAATTCTTCCTGGAAAGCCTGGGTTAAAAAAGTCCCCTCTCTTACTGCAGACATAAAGAGAGCTCAGAAACCTGGCTAAAAAAGCTGTCAACAATGACAAGAGCTTTTTTTCCCCCTAACCAAAGTAGCCCACACAAAAATCCACAAACATTCTGGACCACCACCAAAAACTTACTCCACCCAGGTAACCCCACTACTCCCAATGCCTTTTCTAACAATACTGCGAAACTGCCTCCCTCTAACAACTATTTCATAGAAATTATTCAAAACCTCACACAATCCACAAAACAGTACATCTCACTCAGCACCTCCATTACCCCATAACAAAATTCGCCCCAATGCTTTTTTCTTTCCAACCATTCCCAATTGCAATTAAATCTCTCCTTAAACTTAAACCCTGCTCACCCTCAGCAGACCATCTAACCCCTCATTTCCTAAAAATAGCTGCACAATCCATCACTTACCATGTGTCTATTCTTATTAACCATTCCATCTCAGAAGCCCTGGTCCCTGACATTTGGAAATCCTTTTATACTATCCCTCTTCACAAAGGCAGCAAACTCTACAGATCCTACTAACTTTAGACTAATTGCTATCCTGTCTCCCCTATTCAAAATCTTGGAAAAGTGCATCCATGGTCAGCTACTCAAACACCTTCTCGATAACAGTCTCCTCACTCCTACCAAACATAGCTTTAGGCCCCACCATAGCACTTCTACTGTATTACTGTCATTTACCCAAATAATAGCTGAAGCCCGTGACAATAACCTCATCTCCAGTCTTCTCCTCGATCTTTCAAAGGCCTTTGATACTGTCTCTCATTCTAAACTTCTAACTAAACTCTCAGACCTACATCTCGATCCCTCCTCCATCAACTGGTTCTCTAGCTCTCCAGCAGGCAGCAAGCTGTCTGCTGGCAAACTGTCCTCTCTCCATTCCTCCCTGCATTACTGCCCTTAGGTTACGCCAATGGCCAGAATTCTCCCAACGGCTACTTGTACCCCAGCTACATATTGCACACTCTATTCTACATAAACCCTCATCTTGTCCCTCCATCTCCAATTTAGTCTCCTTCTATAAACCCCCCTTATCACCTCCATACTGCCAGTAAACACCTCCTTCAGTTATACAAACCCAACAAAAACACTGGTAAGACCCTTTACAAATACTCTGTAGCCCATGTTTGGAACTCACTCCCTCTCAACATAAGAAACATTCAGCATAAATACTTGTTTAAGAAAGAACTTAAACTTCTGAAGATTTGGTCGTGCCCTTGTCACCCTCCACTTGAACTTGTCTCCTTGCTTCTCATCTTATCTGCTTTTCCCTAGCAAATCTTTTTCCTCCTTGTACTTGCTCTAGCAAACTGTATTCACACTGTACTCAGTGTAATATTCTCTAAACCTTTTTATTATTTGGCCTATACTTATATACTGTTCTCAAATTTTGGAAATTGTACTTGTTAACCGTTATTTACCTATGCATTGTACTGCTGTGCACAAATTTTTGACTTGTACTATATTTCTGTAATCCTATTTTAATATTTTGTAAATATCACAATTACTTGCATTATTTCTGGAGCTTTTCTCCTCGGTTCTCCACTGAAAATGGGCCCCTGGCTCAGTTTGACTAACCCGGTTAACAAATGTAAATAAATAAATAAACTAAATAATGCCTTATGGCTGTCCTTAGTTGACAATGCTAATGTGGATTCATAGTTTGCTTCAGAGGACTTCACAAGAAGTCTTATTTGCTAGTTTAAGCTGAGGAGGGAGTGTTTCCAGTTTAGGGCATTTTGCCTCTTACTTCTGGACAACAATTTCTTCCTTTTATTGTAAAGCCTGTTAATGACAGTTGCCCACCATGCAGGTTTTCTCTTCCTTGAAGAGCTTGTTTTGGTCCTATCAGGTATGGCTGCATCAATGCAGTCATATAGGTGTTTTTAAAAAGCATTGGTGTAAGACTCTGCATAGCTGCCAGCTAGATCTGAGGGGGGAGGTGCAGTGCAGCTATTTATACCATCTTTTAGAAGAATATAACCTGCTTTGGATAAGTTTTTTTTTTTTTTAGTTTAGTTGCTGCTGGGGGGGCGGGTCCTGTATGACAGTTACTTCGAATGAGACTGATTTGTGGTCATATCTGACAATGGAAGACCTCACAGTGGGGGTGGCTACAGCAGTCCCTCATATTGGTAAGCACCAGATCCAAGATGGTGGTTCCCCTACTTGGGGTGTCCACCAGCTGGTCCAGGGCATTAGAGTTAATGAACCCGAGGAACCTTTGGGCAAGTGAGTTTGAACACAAGTAATTTACCCAGTCAATAGATGGGTAAATAAAATCACCCAGAACCATGGTGTTTGGATGTATAATGACGAATTCCAGTAGATTTGAGTAAGGAGAATGGGTGTCTTGATTCACGGAGGGGGTCCTGTAGCTGGCAATGACCTGAAAAGGTGCCCTACCAACAAACAGTCAGTTGCTCCTGAGGTGTCTCCAGGGACTCGTACTGTTTAAACAATCTGGAGATATATTTAACTTTAATGAATATTGATAAACCTCCTCCTTTAGTTTTCATGCCTTCCATTTGTGGTCTAAAAGTGTGGTAGGAGGTGTAACCTGGTATGGTGGGGTGCTCTCTACTGCCTTGAACCAGGTCTTCGTGTCTGCACAGATGTCAGCATCTTCCAAAGTGAGGACTGCTTCTAGTGAGTGCAGTTTCATGCTAAGACTCCTAGCGTTTAGCAGCATAACCATGACATTATTTTTTGAAGTTTTTAAGTCTGGAATTCTGTCCTTGTGAGATTGCCTAAAACAGGCACTATAGGGGTGGCAACAGTCTTTGTCAGTGGCCAAAAATCCCACGGGTGACAGATGAAGACCATCTCTGGCAAAGCATCGAGGTCTATTGATCATGTCCTCCCAGGCTGACAGAAACTGGATCCCCTTAGAATAACCCCAGAAACTAAGCCAGTTATTGAAGTCAATAATTTTCTGTTCATATTGTGGTATCATCCTAGGCGAAGGTAAAATGCTGCTCAAGGCTAGGGACATACCTGCCTGTGACACAATCAGACAGCTCAATCACGTCTCTCCTCACGTAGTCCAGGGAGGTACATGTCAAGCTGTTCAACCAATATGTATTATGACCAAATCATAACAGTACTTGTTGTTGAGACACTTAAGTGTCTACATGATCTGACGAATCCTGGCACCAAAAAGATAGATGACCGTGACTTTCTCTTTGTTCAGCCTGGTGAAGGGGACATGTGTGTGTCTCACCATAGAGTCTCCTATGACCAAGATATATGGAGTGGATGTGCACTGCCTTATGGGTTTTGATGGTGGGACATGTGTTTGTGTCATTATGTGTATTGTGTGTTTTGGGTGTTATGGTTGGTTTAGCATGTATGTATGTATTTTGGAGGTCTCTGATGTTTAGGCAGATTTGCTGTGAGAACCTCTGCACAAATTGGTCTATGTGTATGCTGTGTGTCATGAGTAGGTGTTGTGGTAGGTGGGCTGACAAGCTGCTCTGTACTGCTATCTACTGTGCGATACAGCTGTGATTCCAGATTCATAATGTAGGTGCAGCTCTCATAAATGGTACAGGAATGATGTAGAAGTAGGGGGGTTGTCAGTGTACATGAGGCAGCTGCTACACTGCCTCAAAAGACCCATGTCAACCAGGCTTGGTAGGAGAAAAGGGGGGAAACTGACAGCTCATGATCCTAGGAATCATCTTGGTCTGGCTACAACAGTTGAAGAGGGAACACAGCAAGGGCAGGTATTAGTAGGTTTAGGTGCAAAGAGCTTTGGTTTAGGTAATACTTGTGAGGACAGACAGCAGACGTCTGTAACCAGCAGTCCCTCCTCACTGTAGTGCACAAGAGCAAACAGGCCCAAAAAAGCACAAACTGGTTATTAAAGCAAAAAAACAAGAAACAAAGTTCAAATAATTCAATCAAAATGCCCTAAACAGAGCCCTGCAACAACTTTAGCTAGAAGAGTCCAAACTGTACCTTCCTCCCACAAGGGCACAGGGTGGCCTCTCAGGACTACAGATTAACTGTTTTACAAGCTCGAAAGGTCACAGACAGTACTAGATTCAGCAAAAACCTGAACCTAGACTATGCTAGTGTTTTCCAAGTGCAGCAAACAAGTAAAATGAACAAAACAAACAGATGAACAGTAATTACAGTTGTAACAAAAGATGAATGGCCTGAGATGCAACAAATTGTCACAGCAGAATCACGCACCTGTTGCTGAGGCAAATTGCTAGCTTACTGTGATAGCAAAGGCTGTTTGCTTAACTTTTTCTTTTTGTGGCTGGAAGAAGGACCAACTTACGGGACTGGCAATCTGTTGCATGGTCAAGCCAAAAATGGTACCTATTTCCCGTGAAAGAGGATCAGCAAATACTGGTAAAACTACCAGTCCACAAAAGTTACTTTTTTGACAGAAACTAACACAGGAGAAAGCACTTTAAAACACTATGGGAGCACCACAACAGAAAAATAAATTTATCCACATAAAATATGTTTTCAGTTAGTTTACACTACTTTTAAACTGACAGAAAAAAATGACTACTCCATTTAAACGAATGTTACAGCCTTGGGACAGTACATTAAAACACAACACCCTCACAAACTCTCCTTGAGTACCTTGTTCCCCATTGGCCCTTTTTTTCAATTATAAAGGAATTCCCAATACTATTCTAGCATGTCCAAAGGTCAGTTGTCAATCTTCTCTCCGGTCCAGCTGGTGAATCTGGGAATCCTGAGGCAATGTTACAACTGCCTCATGTACACAGACAACCCTCTCCTCCTACCAACAAATTCCAACACATGTGAGAGATGCAACCATATAGCAAAACTGGAGGCAAAGCTCTCTCAACTCAGTACTGGCGTAACCAGTCAGGAGGAGAAGGAAACCACACTCACTACAATTCCAGTCTCACATAGACCTACCACGACAGCAAACCAAACACACACACAAAAACATACTCGGAGGCTCTAAATAACAATCTGCCTAAGCAGCAGAGACCTCCAAAGCAGACACCCAAGCAACCGCTGCCCCAAAACAAAACACGTGCAATACATAGCTCACAAAGCCAGTGTGCCGAACAGTCACAGCCCTTAAGGCTAAACAACACACCTGATACACTTGTAATAGGTGACTCTTTTGTCAGGCACACTGACGTCCCGCTCACCAGGCTGAACAAGGAGAAGGTCACAGTGAGCTGCCTGTCGGGCGCTAGGATCCGCCACATAACACAAGCACTCAGGTCACTCCAAGGCAAGTACAAATATGACTCAGTCATTGTCCATGCTGGTGTGAATGACCTGAGACGTACCTCCCTGGACTACATGAAGAGAGACATAGAGGAGCTCTCTGAGCATGTAGCCCAGGCCAGTATGACCCTGACCTTGAGTAGCATCTTACCCTCACCAAGAATGATGCCACAATATGAAGACAAGATGATCAATTTCAACAATTGGCTTAAGTATTGGTGTCATTCAAAGGGGATCCAATTCCTGCAGCCTGGGATGACATGCTCGACAAGCCACGATGCTTTGCTAGGGACGGCTTGCACCTGTCACCCCTGGGCTTTCGGATATTGGCAAAGGCTCTTGCTACCCCCATAGTGCCTTTTTTAGACAAGGCTCAAAAGACAAACCTACCTCCATAGGTATCGCAAGGGATAAGAAACTAAGAGTAATGCTACTCAACGCCAGAAGTCTAAACCTCAAGATGCACGCACTCTAAACTCTCCTTAGCATGGAGAACATTGATATCTATGCAGTAACAGAAACCTGGTTCAAGGCTCCCGAGAGCACCCCAGCACTACCAGGTTATACCTCATACCATGCTTTTCGGCCCCAAAACTTGGACCGAACCACAAAGGAGGGGAGTATCAATTTTCGTCAAAGATACCCACACCTCCAGGTTGGTGGCACAGCACAAAGCATCAGAGACTATCCACATGCAACTAACAGTGGGTAAAACTGCCTTAGAGTTTATAGCCTGCTACAGACCACCCTCCCAAACCCAGGAACCCCACTCGGCCTTCCTGAGAACACTTGAAAATATGAAGGTCTCTCCAAACACCATTATATTGGGCGACTTCAACTACCCAAACATAGACTGGGAGCATTACTCTAGCTCCAATACCCTAGCCCAAAGGTTCCTAGAATTTATAAACTCAAATGCTATGGGAACAACTTACCACTCCCACAAGAGGGGAAAACATACTGGACCTGATCATCACCAACATGGGGACTCTATGCTCCAGACCATAAGTGTATCCCTCCACTGGTAAGATCAGACCATAAACTAATCTCACTGGATATATACATCCCGACCCCACCCCCTGCCCAAAAAACCACAGTGAAAAACTTTTCTAAAGCAAATTTCACACTCCTCAAAACCAAGGTGGAATCCTTCGAAGCCCCCGAGCCTGTGGAAAATACGGCTCAGACCTCAGAATCCTTTATAAACGCATTCTATGAACACCTTCAGGAATGCATGGATCATGCAATCCCAAATAAAACCAAGACCCAATCCTCCAAAGGCAGACGTCCTGTCTGGTGGACCCCAGCCATAAACGAACTATACAATAGAAGGAGGAAGCTACTACATGACAGAGCAAAATCCCAAAAAGGGAAGGCATCTCTGATCAGTATTAGCAAAAAACTACGGGCACTCATAAAATCGTCTAAGGCCAGCTTCGAGAGAAAAATTGCACAGGACACTAAGGATAATCACAAGGCTTTCTTTAGTTATGTTAGGAACCTGGGTGGGAATTCCCAGATATACTCAGAATTAGTCCAAAATGACAAAAAATACACCGAACCCACAGACATTGCCAACATCCTAGCTGACAGGTTCAGCGCAAACTTCTCCCCCTCTCCCCATCAAAAGGGCAAATATCTATCCCAGCAGAGTGCTGCCCCCCTGACATCCAGATGCTCAGGTAAGAGCCGCCCTCTCCAAAGCAAAAAACACAGCATCAATGGGACCAGACGATGTCCCAGGCTGCATCCTACATGAACTTCAAGAAGAGCTAAACCCAAACATAAAACTACTGTTCAATCTCAGCCTTACTACAGGATATGTACCCAAAGAGTGGCGTACAGCAACAGTGGTCCCTCTCCACAAAGTTGGTGCCTCAACCGATCCTGGAAACTATCGCCCCCATAAGCCTGACTAGCTTGGTCTGCAAAGCTATGGAAAGGATCACCATGGACCTCATAAATAAAGATATTGGGGACCTACAGACACTGGATCCTACCCAGTTCAGCTTTAAGGGCAGATCCTGCCTCTTAAACCTGGTCGATTTCTTTGAAACAGTCACCAAGGCCATTGACGAGGGGAAGGTGGTCCACACAGCCTACCTGGACCTCGCAAAAGCCTTCGATACAATACCCCACTCAGGCATTATAGATAAGCTCACCAGCGTAAATATAAACCCCTATGTCACTAGATGGGTTGCAAACTGGCTCAAGGACAGAACCCACATGGTTAGAATTGCTGGAGCCATGTCAGACTCCAAACCAGTTACAAGTGGCATCCCACAAGGCTCAGTCCTGGGACCTCTCTTGTTCGGTATATATTTCTCGGAGGTACAGGCCAACACGGAAGGACTGTGGCTGACCAAGTTCACAGATGACTGCAAACTGGGCACCATAATCGACTCTCCAGCCGACACAAGCATCCTCCAAAAGGGCCTCATAGAAACAGACAACTGGTGCCAGAGCCATGGCCTCAAGCTAACGCCAAAAAGTGTATAGTCATCCCCTTTGTCAAAAACAAAGAGCCCACAAATTACCACATAGGTGGTAATCCACTAAGTACAGAAGAAGTAATTAGGGACCTGGGGACCCAAGTTGATAGCAATCTCTCATTTGACAACCATGTGGACAAAGTGGTTAGAAAAACATTTTATATAGCCCACCTAATCATGAAGGGATTCACATCTAGATCAGGGGAGGGCATCGTGCCTCTTTACTCATCAGGCCCATAATTGAGTACAATGCCCCTTTTGGGATGTACCTTACCAGACACCTGCAGTAACTGGAAAGACCCCAAAAGTACCTCACCAAGAGGATCAAAGGGCTCAAACAGATGCCATATGCTGCCCGGTTAAAGAAACTCCAGCTCTACTCAGTGGCATACCGCCTGCTCAGAAGCAATCTGTGCCTGACGTATAAAGCCATGTCCAACCCGGAATTAGTGGACATGCTGCACCTCAGAAAATCCAAATCCCATCGAGCTATGCGCTCAAGAGACTTGAACCTCAGCACTGAAATAATAGGACATGCTGGAGGGACAGATTCATAACCCAGAGGCTCCCTTCACTCTGGAATAAAATCCCAGTCCAGGTTACGCAGAGTCCCTTATTGACTCTCTTCAAGAGAGAATGGGAGATCGTAGGTTTACCCCGGGTATCACTTCTGTGTCACTGTTGGACAGAGGCACAGTATACTAACCTCGAAAAAGGGCATAGCAAAATTAATTTAAAATGTGTGGCAAAAGCCAAACACACTGGCTAGGCTTATAAATGCCCTAGGGCAGATAGCCTAGTATGAAACTATAAACACTCCTAGCTTTAATATAACTTTCCTGAACAGGAAAGTAATAAGACTACAATAAACTGAAGAAAATGGAAGTTTTCTCCCCAAAAGGGAACTTTTCTGACTGGGAAAGGTAAGCAGAAGCAGACTATCTATCCTCAAATGCCTCAGACGAGTGTAGTCTTCGGCAGCAGTAAAGCTCTGAAGGGCTACATGCCCAAACTCATCTTTTAGTCAGCTCAGCTTGAACTGCCTGACATTTTGGCCACATAGAAGGTGCTCTGAAGCTTTGGAAGTTAAACAGCTGTTATATCCTTGGCAAGATTAAACCCATATAACTAAAGCTAATGCAGCAGTGATGAATATCCGGAAAATACACCAACATCAAACACTTAATGGGTAGAGTAAGAAATAGGAAAAAAATTAGGAATAAATCACAAGCCCGGTCAATGACAAAAGTATATTCAAACTCTCAAATGTGTTGCAGTCTCTCAAAGTGGCAAACAAGGTTATAGGTAGAGGGGGGTGGCACACTGGAGGTGAAGTCTCTGACAAAAGGCCAGTATCTGATCCAGTAATGGACAGAATGAATCTGGACGGAAAAGACAATACCCGATCAACTTTAAACAGACAAGAAAGATGGACAGGAAGAATCTGGATGGAAAAGACAACACACGATCAACTTTAAACAAACAAGAAAGAAGTGCACTCCCAGTTAAAAGTGTAGTCAAGTCTCATTACAGTCCATTATAAAACTCTTACATTAAAAATAAACTTTCCTAAGCAGAAAAAAGAAGTTATGTACTCACCATAACATTCCATCTGAGTAGGTAACTTAATTTGTCAGCAACCTGTGGGTATCGGATCCGACCTGGATCCGAGCCGGCAGCTTTCCAAGCTAAAGATCTGAGCTCCAAGCTCCTCCCCTTACCCATAACACCCTGCTACCTCCTTCCAGCCCTCAGATCGTGTTTGCTCATTATACAATTTCACCAAGACAAAACAACAGCCGAACCTAGCGAATACCAACAGGCTGAATCATTGCAGGATTCAGATAACCAAAGGACCAGGTTAGGGGGAAGGAGGGGGGTCGGTTGCTGACAAATGAAGCTACCTACTCAGATGGAATGTTATGGTGAGTACATAACTTCTTTATCTGAAGTAGTTAACTTCATTTGATCAGCAACCTGTGGGACAGAGTCCCCAGCTACCAAACACTTGGGAGGTCCTTAAGGAAGGATATTCCGGAGCACTGCAGAGCCAACAGCTGCCCTTCCTCTGGATGTTAAATCCAATTTATAATGAGAAATAAAGGTATGAGAGGAAGCCCAAGTAGCCGCAGAACAAATGTCATCCAAGGGCACTCTTGACCAGAACGCAGCAGAAGTAGCCATAGAACGGGTAGAATGAGCATGAACCCCTAAGGGCTCTGGTCGTCCAGGTATATTGTATGTAGGCAAAATGCATTGAGAAATCCATCTAGCTAAAGTCAACTTCGACACTGGCTTACCCAAGAAGGGCTTCGCAAAAGAAACAAAGAGCTGCTCTGACTTGCGAAAGGCAGCTGTTCTGTGCAGGTAAAAACGCAACTGTCTATGAACATCTAACAAATTAAGTTTGTATTCCCCTTTATTCTGGTAGTTAGGGAAGAAAACATGTAGATTAATTGACTGATTGATGTTCGCCTCGGAAGCCACTTTAGGTAAGAAGGAAGGGTTAGTCCTGACAGCGACTCTGTCCTTGTGGAAAACAAGATATGGGGGTTTAGTACAAAGGGCCTGTAGCTCTGACACCCTTCTAGCTGAGGTAATAGCTATTAGGAAAGCAGTTTTCCAAGATAAGAATTTTAAATCAACAGAAGCAGCGGGCTCAAAGGGAGGCCCAGTTAGAGGCTTAAGGACCAAGGTTGGGTCCCATGGGGGAACAACGTTCCTAGTAGGAGGTCTCAAAAGGAAGGTGCCTTTTAAGAAGGTCTTACAAATCTTAGTGGACGCTAAAGGACTAAGGTTTCTCCAATGTGAAAATGGGAAATGGCAGCCATTTGAATCTTTACAGTAGAAGAGCTGGCCCCTTGCTGAAAAATATGCGATAGGAAATCAAGCACTGCAGGAATGGGAGCAGTGAAAGGATCCAAATTCCTATGCGAGGCCCAAAAGGAAAACCGTTTCCATTTGCTGTTGTAAACCTTCCTGGTAAAAGGCTTATGCGCCGCTACCAGGATGGATCTAACTGCAGACGAGATACCGGGAGTCCTGGCAACTAATGGAACTGGATCAACCAAGCTGAGAGCTTGAGGTCATCCAGATTCGGAGTTTCCAATCCCGAGGGATGAGAAATTAGATCCGGGATGGGATCTAAGATCCAAAGAGGAGCTACAAGATGAGACCGTAGGTACGGAAACCAGGATTGACAAGGCTAGAATGGGGCTATGAGGATAATCTTGTTCCCCAACCGACAAGCTTTCTGTAAAAATTTTGTCATTAACGGAAGAGGAGGATAAGCATAAAGAAGACCGGATGGCCAAGCATGGACTAGAGCGTCTCTGGGGGTTTCCCCGGGGGGGGGGGGGGATAGACCGAAATATTCGCTGCACTTCACGTTTGAAGGCGATGTGAAGAGATCGCAGCAAGGCTGCCCCACTTGCGGAAGATCTGTTTCGCTACTAAGGGGTTCAGAGACCACTCGTAAGGCGAGAGGATAGTTCGACTCAGCTTGTCCACTAGGATGTTGGACCGACCCGGAATGTGAGTTGCTAACAGAAAACGGTTGGTGGATATCGCCCAATCCCAAAATCTCATGACCTCTCGGCAAAGAGGGTAAGACCTGGTCCCCCCTGTTTGTTGATGTACCAGACTACTGACATGTTGTCTGTCTGAATTGCAATAGTCCCTGGAGGGAGAAAGGTATGAAGAGCTTACAATGCTATAAGCACTGCTCTCATCTCCAGGACATTGATATGCAGAATGGTCTCTTTCTGAGTCCACGTACCTTGCACAGTTCTGCCCATGCAATGCTCCCCCCACCCAAGGCGAGAAGCGTCCGTGGTTACCGTGGCTTAGGGTTGTGGCATTATGAACGGTCGTCCTTCCCGAAGCTCTCGAGATTGGAGCCACCATATGAGGGAATTTCTGCAAACCCTGCTGAGGGGGACTGGAGAGTCCAAAGGGTGTTGAAGGATGGACCACTGGGCCTGCAAGGTCCACTGGAGAACCCTCATGTGCAAGCGAGCTAAGGGCGAAAGGTTGATTGCTGCTGCCATGGACTCTAAGGCTCTCAGGACTAACTCCGCTAATGGGGTTGGAGATTGAAGGAGTGCTAGAATGTGAAGGGTCAAGCTGCGAAGTCTGTCCAACGTCAAGAAGGCCTTGGTCTGAAGTGTGTCTATTCTGGCCCCTATGATGTCCAGGACTTGGACTGGTTGACGGGACAATTTCTTGTGATTTATAGTGATCCCCAACTTGGAGAGTAAAAGCAGGAAGCAATCCGTGGCTGAGCAGAGTAGATGCCTGGTGGAGGCGGCAAGGAGCCAGTCGTCCAGGTAAGGAAAAACCTGTATTCCCTAAAGCCTCAGGTGGGCAGCTACAACTGCCATGACCTTGGTGAACACCCTGGGGGCTGTGGTGAGGCCGAATGGTAGGACCCTGAACTGGTAATGACTGGCCCCCAACCGAAAGCGGAGAAACCTCCTGGATCGCCTGTCCATGAGAATGGGGTAGTACGCATCCTTGAGGTCTATGGAGCACATCTAGTCGTTCTCCTGCAACAGGGGGAGAATGGATTGAAGAGTGACCATCCAGAATTTCTCCTTGGCAACGAAGAGGTTCATTGTAGAAAGGTCGAGAATTGGTTTTAAGTCCCCCGTCTTTTTTGGCACCAAAAAGAACCTGGAGTAGTTGCCTAACCCGGACTGGTCTGGGGGGATGTGCTGGATGGCACTTTTTTCTAGCAGCTTCTTTATTTCTAAAGCTGCAGCCTCCCTCTGACTGGGGGGAACATCGGGGAGGCACCTCGATTGAGGAGGAAGATTTATGAAGGGGATAGAGTAGCCTCTGGATATTATTCGAAGCACCCAGCGATCTGATGTGATGGACTCCCATTGTGCCAGGTGCTTCGAAAAACACCCCCGGAATGCCTCCAGAGAGGAGCAGTCTGGCAACCCCTCAGGGCTGTGTGGGTCAATCGGAAAAGGGTTCCCGTGACCCAAAATTCTTCTCCCCCCCCTCTGCCTCTGGGTCAGCGTCCACCTTGTCCCCCTCTGCCTCTGAAGGACGAAGGGTCCGGAGCGTAACGGGACTGCTAAGACGTCCGGAACCACATCTTCTTTTGTCCTCGCCGGTTCCTGGAGAAGGACCTTTGAGGAGTCCAGAAGCGGATTCCAACGGGAGGCAGCGTCTTCCCGTCTTTCTCGCTCTGGACCATTGTATCGTGGACGGTCTTGCCAAACAGGGTAGAACCGAAGGGAGTGTTCGCGAAGGAAGCCTTGAAGGATTCCGCAAAGTCAGAGCCAGGCGTGAAGCCGTAAAGCGATGCCTGATCCGCTGGCTCTAGTGGCCCCCTCCGTGGCATGGGAGAGCAGCCGCATAGACGTGTTCGATACCGATTTTAGAGTGGCCATGCAAGTCGAGAAGGTCCATTTGTCCTTGGCCGACATGGACTCAGGGGGAGACTCAGCGCATTCCTTCACCAGATCCCGCTGAAGACTAATCACATGGGCCAAGTAATTCAGCACCCTTATGGAAAATGTAGCCGAAGCAAACATCCACTTTCTGATACGATCCATCGTCCGAGACTCCTTATCAGGAGGATGGACCGAGGAACTATCCTGTGCCAGTTCCTTCTTGTTGGCAGTTGCCACCACCATGGCATCTACCGGGGAACCTTTACTCCATGCTGTCCTATCCACTGGGGGGCTAAGGATCTTATCTGGTCTCCTGGGGACTGGCTCTACAGTTTCCAGCTCCTTCCACACTCTGGTAGTAATGAGGTCTACCAGGGGTCAGCCGGAGGGGACACCCAAGAGGTAGACGGGGCCTGCGTCAAACGCCTCCAGAAACACCGACTCATCCGAGGAAGGCTTTTGGGCTGACCACCCCCCTTTTAGGCGTAGCATTTCCATAATGTCTCCAAAGGAGACATCCTCGGGGGGGTGACCTGGGGGAACCTTCCCCTTCCTCTAAATCGGTGTCATCCGTGGGGGACTCAGGGGAGTCCAAGTGCCTCCTCTTACACTTGTGTTTGTGAGAGACCTCCTCAGTGGGACTGACCGAGGAGGGCTCATTAACAGGGTCATGTTCCTCCAGTAGAACTGGGTGGGGCATCTACGCAAACTGTCCCTAGGGCCGGATGATGGAAGACAAGCTTGTCTGCGAGGGAGCGCTGGCTGGATCCGTAGCACAAGCAGGGGGTCCCGAACCTCTCAAGAGGACCCTCTCCACCACGTCGAATGCTGAAGGTGAGCCGCTCTCTCTCGGTTCCATGAGCAACACCCTCAGATACGACGCGAGGATCGGCATCAGAGCCAAAGCGATCGGACCCAAAAGGGAAGTGTGCTCCGACCGCAATGGAGCCGAAGACACGCTTACCCCCTCGGATCCGACGCATGGCTCTCGGCCCAGAGAGCTCGGATCCGAAAAGTGATCTGACAAACTCAAAGGCATGGCCGGCGTCCAAGTAGCAACTACTATTGGCGCCGACTCCCTGGCTCTGAGACTGCTCGTATCCGACGGCTCGAAACCCGATAATGGATCGGAGAAGGAGCTATGGGGGCAAAAAATGGGGCCCAGCTCCCCCCCCCCCGGAGGGGGGGAGGCAGGAGCACTCCCATCTGCATCTGGGCCTGTAGGAAGTGATGCATCATCCGGTCCATGTCAGCGTCTGAAAGGCTTCGTGTTGACCTAGAAGAGGCCGCCGAAGCTGGCCGGGAAGGCCGCCGCGACGACCTCGAAGATGGCCAGGGCTCCTCCTCCGGCGAGAAAAGTGGGGAACGGAGCCGAGAGGGGGAAGATACGGAAATCTTCAGGGGAGAAGAGAGTTGTTTAGCCGGCGGGGCAGAGTCGGCCCGCCGCTTGTGGTTCCTATGTTTCTCTCTATCCCTCTCTCTCTCCCCTCTCTTTTCTCTTTGCCTCTTTCTCTCCCTGGGAAATGGTGGGAGGTTGAGTCCCAGCCAGGGGAGATAGTACAGTTGGCTGAACAGCCGCAGCCACGGCTAGAGCCACTGAGGGAGAGGAGGAAGAAGCAGAGTCTGCGGGCAAAAGACTCGCCAGGATCAGCTTGTTCCTCCTATCCCTCACAGCCCGAGTTAAAGGCTGCGCAGATCTGGCAGCCCGATGACAAATGCGCTACCCTCAGGCAAAGAACGCACTGAGTGTGGCCATCAGCTGGGGAGAGCTTATGGCCACACTCAGAGCACTTAGAAAAAATTACCTTAGGGCCTTCGGCCATAACAAAAAACACAACCACACACACAGACAAACAAGAATAAGGGGAAGGGTGAATATATTAAAGTTAAACTAAGCTAATGGGTTTAAACTAAACACAAACACACACCTCTCTAATTTTACCAAAAAGTCAAGAATTTGACAAATACTTCCTACCTAACCGCCAGGAGCTCGTAACTCGTGCTTGTTAAAGCCGCGGCAAATGAGATCCGAGGGCTAGAAGGAGGTAGCAGGGTATTATGGGAAGGGGGAGGAGCTTGGAGCTCGGATCTTTAGCTTGGAAAGCTGCCGGCTCAGATCCAGGTCGGATCCGATACCCACAGGTTGCTGATCAAATGAAGTTAACTACTTCAGATAGTATATTTAAACAATATTTTTTCCCTGTGGAAGGCCCCCCCCCAAAGGGAACTTACCTGTTCAGCAAGGGAAGAAATGTTGATTCTCCAAAGCCTTCAAGGAAGCACCATTGTTAATAGCAGGAAAGGTCTGAAGGGCTTGGAGCTCAAACTTGGATTTTTAGATTTGAGCACATGGGAGGTGCCCTGAGGTTTTGTAAGCTGGACGGCTGCTATATCTTTGGCAGGATACTAACAATATAGCTAATGCTACTGCAGCAGTGATCAATATAATGAATATAGTCCAAAGGGTAAGTGACAGAACCAATAATGTAAGCTTAACACAACAAACCTTAAACACCTGAACTGGTACTTTAACGGAATATGAATACAGATGTCCTTTAACTCTAGCTTTACCATGGAGACTAGAGGGTGGATTAGAGCAAGAGGAGACTGAAGGGAATATATTTTAAACTTTGATACCTTGACAAAAATATTTTGAAAGGAAAGGTCCAGTGCAATATTCCAAAAGTCCTCCATTCTTTAAACCAGAAAAATATGTGAATAAAAGCCTTTGCCCAAATTGAAGAGAGGTATGACTTACATAACACTCTGGGACAGTACTTAGTGCAGAATGGGAGAAAAGAGAGAAACATGGTTCACAAGGCAAGGAAGAATCCCGTGTTGCTCGTCTCTCTCTAACATAGATGACAAGTAGGCAGGGTGTTTCATTTAGATGCTTTAATACATAGAAACACAGCAGGATGAATAGCAGCATCATAAAATACAAACAAACTAGTTAGACAGACCTTACATACATACATGTCTATATTTCAGCAGCTTACTACAAAATGGTATTCTAGCTTGCACGTGCTCAGTATTTATACACTTGTGCAAGCCCTTGGACAGCTTCTTAAAGGTACATTCACACACGTTGATCTGCACCCTGGAAAGAAGGGAGGGATTCCTACAGCAAAGTGTAACCCTGCTGAACTACATTCAGAACCCATCTGTTTATAAAAATCTGTTGCTACAAAGGAAGATGGAGTCTCGGAAATGTGGAATGGGGGAAAGGCCTGAGAAGAGCAATAGTCATGCCTAAAAGGACTGTCCTTAACTTTTTTATTCTTTTCCTTTCTTTCTGAATTTCTCTCTCATTGCTTTTTAAAATCATGCTCGCAGGCACCTAGCTGCTTAAATGACTTACTGAAAAAGAGAGCGAAGTTGAAGGACTAATTCTAATTTCCTTTGAAAAAAGGATGAAAAATAGTCACTTCTTGTATAAACTTTCTCCTTTCATCACACTAACACCCCAGATGCAGAAGGGCCAAAGAGAACCTCCTTATCCAAGAGAAAATACAAAATTTCAGTTTTAACAATTTCAGGAAGATTTTGAGAACATAGCTAAGTCAGTCTTTTCAATACTGACTCAGAAGTAGCTACTCTAGAGAAGGATTCAGTAACAACATAAGCACACTTTAAAATGTGCTTAGCAACTTGAGAAGCAGATGCAACAGAGCCATTCAAGGATTTTGTTTTACCTCAAAAATTTGAAGATTAACTACAGATTTCTGCATGTTCTCAAAAGATAAAAGCACTGTCTTTAGCACTTGAGATTGACAGTTTAAAATCATAAAAGTCAAAGTACTGGAGGAATACATGTTGTTCCCAAACTTATTCACTGCTTTCCCATTCTTGTCAGAGGGAAAGAGATTAGCAACTGTAAACTGCTTAGCAGAAGCAGTTATGGACAAAGAAATCAAAGCTGGGTTTACTTTAAAATTTCAAAACAAATGCTTATGAGTCTGAGGTACCCTATTATAACCTATCAGACATCCTAGGAGCTGGAGGTTGACAATCAGATCAGCCAGAAGCAGTGAGCAAAACATTCTTTAAAGCAAGCAACAAATGAGGAAGCACAGAAGTGACACCACTGTCTTTATATGAAGCTCTGTCCGAGCTCCCGACAGTTGGGAGTGTGAGGAAAGCACCCCTTTATCTTTGCAAGCTGGCCTGTCACAGGTCGTAGGACCCATTTAGCTTAGGCTACTGCAACAATGATCGATGCACCGACTACATGGAGTTATGATGCCATTGTATCTTGGGCATCAACACAAGCCCAAAGTAGATTAACCAAAAAATATTTCTTTTTATGAACAGACCATATACCACAAACCTTTTGAAATGACAACCTGTGAGTGCTTAAGAAATAAGTTCTACAAGAAAATGGCCAACTTTCTTTTGTTACTAGTGTACCAAGTAATTATTAACAGGAGCGTGCACACACACACACACACACACACACACACACACACACACACACACACACACACACACACACACACACAGTTTAGAATCAGAAACCAAGGGAAATACAAGACTTTAGACTAAAGGAAAGAACAGCCAAGAGCTACGCACAGCACACAGACTAGAAATTCTGAGTTTATACAGTCTGCTTCTTTCTTATACGCACCGCTGCTACTACTGCTTTCAGTCTACATTAAGCAACTACAGCCAGCAAATGAATACAAGCCAGTGGAAAGCTTTCTCCTTACTGGCAGTGTTTGACATCAATAAAATGGAAGCAGGACTGAAGAGGTGAGCAGACAAAGGAAATACTAGTGAGTCATATTCAGTAAAAAAAAAAAACTAATCTGCAACTAAGAGTACAACACTCTAATGAGAACTGAAAACAGCACCTCAGAGGTAGAAACAAAGCTTCAAACATCACTTGCAATGAAAGCAATTTGTTTAAACAATCTATGATACTTGTTACATGGTTTTCTATCATATACCAAACACAAGTTTGCCTATCAGAATCTTGAGGTAACTGCAATTTAACGATCATAATTCAGGACTAAAAATACTAAACATCAAACCTCCTTACTGCTCTAGACATAGAAACAAGTGCTAACATGAGTCCTGCATGGGGACAAGTCTTAAAGTTCAGTGTTTTAGTTAATTTACTTGGAATTCTGGTTGGTAAACCTGTGGTAAGATGATAGTAAACCCTGTTAATCACGCTTGAAGGCAAAATATTATGCTGTTTGCACACATTTCAATTTAACATTCAGTTTTCAAAGTTGATTAATATTAAATACTCCTTGCCTTTATTACAAAGAACAGGTATAACAATGAACACTATCGTCCTTTAGATTATTTTCTCTTCCTATTTGGCATTGTAGTTTCTGAAACAGTATTGCAACACGTATTACAGTGCGACTGCTTCACCACATAAAAAAATCATCAGAAGCAGGAAACCTGCAAGGCAACAAGCCTGTCACTGTAAATGTTTCTGCTTTGGCAAATGTGCAGCAGAAAGAATAAACTGCAGAATGCACGGAAAAATAATGGACTTCCCATTCACTAAATGTGTCTTTCTGTTTGAAGAACATTTCAGTATTCTGCACGAGTCAAAGGCAGCTGAAGACACTTCTTCCTTAAAAGCATAGTGTAAATTTAAGTTTTATATAAAATACATTTATTCAGAACTGTAACCAAAGTATGCTTACCTTATGAATGGTCGTGTAATTGCTATAAGTGTTCTAATAAACCATGAAGGATGTACTATAATTAAGGCTTTCAAATTTTTGCGTAACCTAATAAAAACAGAAAACAACTATTCAGCATTTCTGGACTTCGGACCTTTTAGGCAGTAGTTTAATGTGCAGAGAGATGGAAAATGAAGCATGCATGACTTAATTACTCTATTTGGAGAACTGTCAATATTCATTGTTTTTATTCTCACTATCCACTCCAGAAGCACCTAGAAGCCAAATAAATCAATACTTTCAAAGGACCACCTCAAAGGACATGGCAGCATCAGAAAAATCATAACAATAAGCCAAATGGAGAGAGAAATCAAAAAATCAGCAAGGAAATGAGATCAGTACTGCTGGAATTAAATTCATCTTCAAGTCTTGGTGAGTACCTTCATGTGGTAAACTCAGTTTTTACAAATCATCATCAATACATCACTCATATACAGACTGCATTTTATACAGTATACATCATGGAGAAAGGTATTTTAAAAAGTAAAGACAGCTGGGCACACAGGTCCCAGGATAAAAAAAGTGCCCAATCCTGGTGTACACAATGGTGCCAAGGCTGGAAAAAAACACAGTAAAGAATTCTCAGGACACAGAAACACTCACACAATAAAGTTAGGCCTAACTCATGGGGAAGATGGCACCCATGTTGTAAATGGAAATAGAAGTCCACAAAAACTGACGAGCTAAAAAAATACCTATAAAGATGATAAAGTGGAGTATTGAAGATAAGAAAGAAATCATGTATTATTATGCAATAAGCCCAGAATTTCCAGATATAAGACATTTAGAAAGATTAACAGAGAAATTAAAGGAAAGAAAAATACTTGCAGAAGTAAAAAAAAAATGTTAAAGGTTTCAAAATGAAATCTGTATTCACTAATACAACAGATTTATGAAAACATGGCATACACAAAGGAACTTTGGGCTACTTGGAAAAAGAAACAACAGAGGATGTGAGAAAATATAAGGAACAAATCCCAGAGATTTTAAAAGGTATAAAAAGAAATAAACATGGCAAGGAAAAAAGATGTAGTAGGGTGGAATATTTATGGAAAGAAGAAAGCTAATTAATACAAAAAACAGCTCCAAAGATATTTCAAGAGAAATACAGGCAAAGGCACCCCAACACAGAACACTTCCAATACAAATGTAGAATGCAGAAATGAGAATTAGTAAGGCAAAAATTAAACAAATAGAAATTAAAGTTATGGATTATCTGCGAAGTGAAGGACTTAGTATGCAGAATCCAACGCAGGCAATGTCACAGTACAATGGAATTGTGGGTCCCCAGATTAAGCAGCAACAGGTGAAGCAGAAGGTATCGGAAGAAGATCTGCAACATGATGCTTTAGAGCCTTATGTAGGAGACAGGTAGGAAAGTCCAGTTGAAGTTGTACAGCAAGGGAAGGAGCAGGAAACAATGGCAACTCTGACACAAGTAATGGTTGCAGAGTGATGGGCCAAGGGTTTCCATATAAAGGAGCAGCAAATGACGCAGGGTGCATCTGAAGAGCATATGGTATAGGAAGATTTTCTGAAATTTTCTGTAGATTACTTGTAGGAAATGGAGAGTAAAGATGATGCTCTCAAGCCAGAAGGAATGTATTTAGAGGAAGACATGCTTGAATTAATAGAGAAGGAAAAGCATGTGGAACCTTTCTCCCCGGGCCTCCGCTGAAAATTGGCTTTGTTCCAAGTCAGACTTTCCCGGTTAACAAATGTTAAATAAATAAAATAAATAAAAAATGTTTAGACAGATAAAAGAAATAGATTATTGAAAATAAATAAGACCCAAAATGTTAAAAGATTGATAAAACAGATAAACAGCAATCGGGACTATTAAGAGAAATTCATGTGATGTAACAGAAATAAATATAATACATTATTTCGTACCTAAACTAGTAACAAAGTGTTACCACAAAAACAGAGTAATGAAAAGAAGGGAGCAAGTAAAACGCTACCATGGAATCAATGAATAGAGAAAACTGAAAAAGCAATTATAGATAGTATTGCTGTCAGAAGAATATGGAAAAGATAGAAAAGGGAACAGGTCAACAAAAGTCCTTAGAAAGACAGATGCAATAAAAACAAGGTACAGTATCAGAAGAGATCAAAATTTACTGTATACTAATGCCAATAACAAACTAACAATATCAGCACAGGAAGAAAAACTTAGAAGGCATGCAGATACATATAAAGGAAAAGTACAAAATAAGCAATTTATTGATGACCCAAAAATATTTTATAAAGAATTGGGAAACAGAGAAAATGAGCAGAAATGCCAGAAAAAAGACAGGCACATTTTGGAGAAGTATTTATGAAGATGCTGAATGGATAGAAGAATTAAACAAAGCAGTAAGGAGATCTAGCGCAGAGCTATGAAATGGGATGAAGTAATGGTCAAAGAAAGTGAGACAAAATTAAGAAAAGCTCCTAAATGGAAAACACCAAGCCCAGATGCAGTACCTAACTTCTGGCTAAAAGCGCTGACATCATTACACAAATATTTAGCCCTGAGTTAAGATTTACTTATATGCGCATCCTGAACACACCAAACTGGATAACAACAGGAAGTGATACTCCTTAAGAGTGAACCTGCAAGCCATCGTAAAAACTATACATGAATAACTTGCCTCCCGCCAATACGCAAGCTATATACTGGACCTGATGCAGACAGAGCCAATAGTCATTTAGAAAAAAATAGAACAAAAGGACAACATAAGAAAGTGATATGGACCAAAGGATCATGTGTTGCTAAATAAAGTCATAACAGAGAATTGCAAAAAGGGGAAAAAATCTAAGTATAACATGGATAAATTACAAAAAAAGCATTTGATAGCATTCCACATTCACAGATAAAGGAGTGTTTACATATGCATAATACACACCTTACAATGAGCAGTTGCCGCTTATACCACACGGACCATGAAACAGTGGCAAGCCACTCTGCAGTTGAGCCATGACAAAGGGCAAATTATTATCCCAGGAATAAAAATTCAGAGACGGACGAAAAGTCCCAGACTGCTGTACATTCAGTAATAGCTTATTTCTAGCTCTCCCAGTGGGAAAACAGAAACTTAGCAAAGAAAGCCAGTGGACCTAGATCTCCGGGTAAATTTCAGTAACAGTTGCCAAGATACCAGGGAAAAATGAAATACAGATGACCTGAAGGAAAATTGGCTACAAAAGGTGACAAAAAAAACTGACTGTGAAAAGTACTGCAGCTGTTCAGCAGAAAGAAGTGCAAGCTCCAGACATGACTTCCAGTAACCTAGAGGAAAGCACAATACAACTGCATACAGGCCTGATTAAAATAAATGAAACACTGATGGGGTATATCAACTCAAACAAAAAAAAAAGTCTGGAAGAAGCTTTATATTTAGATAAGGTGATAAAACTGCAAAACTCAGAGGTCGAAATGAAGAAACGTCTGGCTGAATATGATACTGCACAAGAAGAGATGTTTCAAAAATAATAGAATTAGAGGACAGAGCAAATAGGGAAAACCTGAGATCATTGTTCCTGAGAAGCAGGAAGGAACAGACTGTATTAATTTTATGTAAGCACAAATAAGCAACTGGACTGGTAATCCACAACAGGAATTGTTAGTTGAAAGGGCACATTGTGTATATGCTCCAAACCTGGCTATGAGAAAACAACCTCGACCTTTAACAGTAAATGTGTAATCTTACCAGCAAAAGGACTTGATTCTGAAAAAAAAAATGGTAGCAGAAGGACAAAATACTAAAAGTGGGAGAGAGTGGAGCGTTTGTGGAGAATGACTACTCATTGTACACCAGGCAGAAGAGGAGTAAATTTATTCCATTATTCAGGGAATGTTGAGAAGCAGGCATGAGATTCAAACTGCTGTACCCAGCTATCTTAAAAATATTTTTTCTTGGAGGAACAAAACCATTTTTTGATGAAGTACTTGCTAAGGAAGAAATACAAAAGTTTGTCCAACAAAATGTGAGCTATGAAACAGAAGGAAATTATTCTTGTTCTTCAGATAATAAAGACCAGAGAGGGACTTTGGCAGTGAAACGTTTTCCAGCATTTCAACGGAAAAGGCTTGAGAGTGGGAGAAAAAAGCACAAGAGTTGACTAGAAGAATAGTACAGTTTTGTACCTACCATAAATGTACATGTCCGATAGATATGCAACTGCAGTCATAACATACGGGTTGTCCTGCCTCAGGCAGCCCTCGGTCGGCCGGATTCCAAAGTCTGGGTCCGATGTCGGCTGATGTCGCATTTCTCTCCGACGTCAGAGCGGCAGGAGTACATAAGCATCAGCCGACGCCATCTTCTTCAGTGTTTCTTGCCCTAGATGCCAGGTGCCCTCCAAGGAAGGCTGTAATCAATTTGGAAGACAAAACAGGTTTCCAGACAAATAAATAAGCAATAAACAGATACACCATAACAGATATCCCCAGCTAGGATAATAGGGAGAGGAGTGGACCCAAGGAATAGAGGGGAAGGAGGGAGGGAAAACCCGACTGCAGTTGCATATCTATCGGACATCTACATTTATGGTAGGTACAAAACTGTACTATGTCCTTCAAGAATGCAACTGCAGTCATAACATATGGGTTGAATACCATAGCTTAGCTGGGGGAGGTGGAAAGCTCTAAGAAAAGGATGGTGTAGCTATCAATCCCTGCAGGACTGCTGAAGCAAAGCCTGCTCTGGATCTGGAATATAAAGGAAGGTTGTAGTGTTTGGAGAATGTATGCACGGAGCTCCATGTAGCAGCTTCTAGAATGTCTTTTGTAGGCACCCCTCTTAAGAATGCTGTAGAGGTGGCTGTAGCTCTGGTAGAGTGTGGTCTGATATTGGCTGGTACACTCTTTCCATGGAAGGAATAACATAATCTGATGCAATGTCCAATCCATTTTGAGATAGTCTGTTTGGAAATTGCTTTTCCTTGTACTCCAGGGACGTAAGCTACAAAAAGCTGATCAGACTTCCTAATGGCCTTGGTTCTGTCCAGGTAGTAGCGAAGTTGTCTGTGAATGTCCAAGGTATGCAACAGTCTTTTCCCTTTGTTCTCAGGATTGGGAAAGAAAGTAGGCAGGTGAATTGCTTGATTTAAAGAAACCCTGGATACCACTTTTGGCAGAAAACTAGGGTTGGTTCGTAAGGAGACCCTGTCCTCTATGAAAGGTAATGAACGGTGGTATTGCCATTAGGGCCTGTAATTCCGAAACCCTTCTTGCTGAGGTAATTGCCAACAGGAAAGCTGTCTTCCATGAGAGGAATTGTAAGTCCACAGAAGCTGCTGGCTCAAAGGGGGGGTAGAGTCAGTTTTTCTAGGACAAAGTTGAGGTCCCAAGCTGGTACTGGGGCCTTTCTTGGTGGCTTGATATTCTTGATTCCTCTAAGAAACTGCCTTAAAGGATGTGAGAACACAGGTGGATCAGTGTTGTATCTAGCTGAAATAGCTGAAGCATGTATTTTTATAGAAGAATATGAGAGTCCATTCTGTAGCATATCTGCCAAGTATTCAGGATGAGTGGGATGTTCAATAATGATGCATCATGACCCTTGCTGGTATTCCAAATGCTGAATCTCTTCCATTTTGCTGAATAAACCTTTCTGGTGGATGGTCTGCGTGCTTCTGTTAATATCCGCTGAACTTCCTTGGAGAGAGATAGATTGAGGTTATTCATGGAATCTCCCAAGCTGTTAGCTGGAGCGTCTGAATGTTGGGATGTACTGTCTTGAAGTTGTTTTGAGTCAAAAGATGGGGCCATTGGGGAAGGGCCCATTTTTTGTTGTGGCATATGCTCCGTAGTAGTGGATACCAGTGTTGTCTTGGCCAGTCTGGAGCTATTAGGATCCCTTTTGGCTTCTCTGCTTTGATCTTTAGTAGTACTGTGGTCATCAGTGGCAGAGGTGGGAATGCATAAATCTTTAGGAAGTTCCAGTTGAATGAGAGAGCATCTGTTTTCCATGCTAGTGGATGATATGTCCTTGAACAGAACTTTTGTAGCTGATGATTGAGGTGGGAGGCAAATAGGTCTACTTCTGGCTTGCCCCATGTCGAGGTGAGCCTTATGAAGATTTCTGGATGTAACCTCCACTGTGGGGTCTAGGAAATTCCTGCTTAGGCTGTCCGCCAGCACATTGTCTTTGCCTGGAACAAACTGGGATTGCAACTGTATGTTTAAGCTCAGTGATTTTTCCCAAAGATTCATTGTCAGTCTGCAAAGGGGGTAAGAATGGGTGCCCCCCTGCTTGTTTATGTACCACATGACAGTGGTGTTGTCTGTCCGTATTAGCAGGTGGCCTTGCTGAAGTTGTTGTCGAAAGGCCTTGATGGCATGCATGACTGCCAGCATTTCTTTTTGGTTGATATGCAGATGTGTTTCCTTCGGAGACCATTGTCCTTGAATACATCTGCCCTCCATGTGCGCCCCCCATCCAAGGTCTGAGGCGTCTGTGGTCATTGTTTGTGTTATTTCTGGTTTTTTGAATGACATACTTGTGTTTGCCTGGCTTACCGAGGCCCATCATAGAAATTCCTTTTGTAGGCATGGAATGAGCGGTATGGTTGTCTCTAGGTTGTTGCTGTGTTGAGACCATAAACTTTTTAGGTACCATTGAAGCTTTCGCATGTGTAGTCTTGCTAATGGAACCAGGAGAATGCATGATGCCATGTAACCCACCAGGGCCTGTAGGAATCTCCTTGCAGTCATCTGGGTGAGCTTTGCCAAACCTTTGAAATAATGAGTTAACTTCTTTTGCTTGTCTTCTGTCAGGTAAGCCATTTGAGAGGTTGTGTCTAGATTGGCTCCTAAGAAAGTAATTTGCTGGGATGGCTGCAGTCTTGACTTTTGGAAGTTGACTGTGTATCCCAGAGCTTGTAGCAATTGAATGACATAATCCAAGTTTTTTGTCAAAATCAGTTTGTCGTCCGCTTGTATGAGGCAGTCGTCCAGGTACGGGTAAATTTGGATCCCCTGGAGCCTGCAATGAGCAATTACTGAAGCCAGGCATTTTGTAAACACTCTGGGCGCAGTAGATAAGCCAAATGGCAATGCTGAAAATTGATAATGCTCTGGCCCTGCAAGAAATCTGAGGTATCTTCTGCAGCTGTGTCTGATAGCGACATGCAGGTATGCCTCCTTGAGGTCCAGAGTAATCAGCCAAGACCCCTTGCCCAGCATGGGAAGGAGTTGCTGTAAGGTCAGCATTTTGAACTTTGGTACTATGAGAAAGGTGTTTAATGCGGACAAATCCAGTATTGGTCTCCATTGTGTTTCTTTTCTTGGAACAAGGAACAGTCTTGAGTAAAACCCCTGCCCTTGTTCTTGTTGTGGAACTTTTTCTATTGCATTGATCTGAGCAAGCAGAGAAATTTGCTTGAAAGCCTCTGCCCTCTGGTTTTGCGGTAGGTTTGGCATGCCTTGATTCCTTGGTAAGGTATGAAAGTGGAACCTGTAGCCTTGGTCTATAATGTCCAAAATCCATTTGTCCTTTGTCAATCTGTGCCAATTGTCTGAAAACAGTGATAATTTTCCGCCCAAGGGAGCTTCTGTTTGCTCTTTGGTTAGCGGAAGTAGAGGAAAGTCATTGGGCTTGTCCCTGTGGGGCAGGAGAAGCCCCTGTGTCACTTCTTTGGTTTGCTGGTTGCCACTGTCGTCCCCTGTAGGAACCTCTGTATTGTCCTCTTCCTCGGCCACGCCTGCTTTTGCCCCTTTGAAATCTTTCAGGATTAGGAAAGGACCAGTTTTTTGAAGGCCAATTCCTGCCGAATCTGGGTGGCTGAACCTGGAGGAAACCTTTGACTGTCAGAACTGACTTGGCTTTTTCCTCAATGGTCTTTAATACATCTTTAGCATTAGCACCAAAAAGCTTGTTCTTTTCCAAGGGTGCATCAAGAAGTTTTGCCTTAACATGATCTGGTAGAGGTTGTTCTTTTAACCATGCATGTCTACGAATGTCATAGCTGCCCTACATGAAGCTTCCAATGCATCATATCCACACTGAAGGAAGTGATTGCTAACTTGCTGAGAGTTGTGTACAGCCTCCTGCAAAGACTTCCTATCTAAAGGATCAGGAGAGGCCAAAGTTTTCTGTAAATCATCTAACAGGAAATCCTGATATTGAAACATATGAAAGAGACAATTGAGAGCTCTCATAGATATAGTGGAGGTGTAAACCTTCTTCCCCCATCTCTCTAATGACCTACCTTCCCTGTTGGAAGGCAAAGGATTTTTGGAGGTGGTAGCTGAAACCCCTTTCGGCCTCTGCGAAATAGTTTCTAAATCAACAGCATGGGCCCTAAAGAAATGAGAATGTGTTTCAGGAACTCTATAGTATCTGTCCGGCTTGGCAGGAGCAGGAGGGAGAGTATCAGGGGTAACACTGGAGTCAGAGTATAAATCATCCAAAACATCAAGCACAGGAGGTATAGCTAAGGGCCTGTGCTGGGGCTTTTAAGGAAGGTACTAAGGCTTTCTGGAATCAGAAAATTCCTGGCCTTGCCACTTAAAATGTTCCCTCATGGAATGCAGAACTTCCCCAAAAGAAATATCCTCAGGAGGGGAGGCCGAGGGGATGGAGTCCTCTGCATCTGAGTCCTCGTAGGTCTGGAAAGGCTCTTCCTGGCTATCGGAGTGGCCAGAGGCCTCAGAATCATCTGAAGGGAGAGGGTCAGTGGGCTCAACCCTGGGCCTCTTATCAGGAGGAGGCTGGGATCCTCTCTCAGGATGGGCCTGGGAACCTCTGATCATGGAGATTAAGTCTGCTGCCATAGTCATGATTTGTGTTTCAGGAGTAGGCTGAGGTACGGCTTTAGCAGTAAGGTGCTTGGTCTTGCTGGCTGCCTTAGCACGTGTGTAGGCCTTGATAGACATGGACATGGGAGGCCTAGCAGCTCCACGTGCAGGAGTGACCTTATCCACAGCAATGGTCTCGGGCATTTCCTCGGTTTCAGTATCCGGAGGAAAATCAATAACTGGCGTCGGTGTGGTCTCCGGTATCGGAGGAATCGGTAATGCGGTGTCTTCGGTTCGGAGCGGTGAAATAACCGCCTCAGAGGGAACCAGGGCACTCGCGGTAGGTTTTGGCATGGTGTCGGTGGAAGACGCGGGCTGAGGATGGCGGTCCCGGTCTTTACGTTTTTTAGGAGTCTGCGATGTCGGTAATTCCGACGGCATCTTGTAATCGAATTTTCGCCGAAAAAGTCTTCAGCGAACTCCGCCCGGCGCCTGAGAGTGCGCTTATTGAAGCGAGCACAGGCAGCACAGGCCGAGACGTCGTGGTCTGGGCCAAGGCAAGGAAGGCAATAAGAATGGAAATCCTTATGAGGTATTTGTTTACCACAAGACAAACAATTATTAACTTTTTCAGTAATTTCTGACATCGGCTGAGGCAAGAAAAGGTCCCCAACGGGGTACTTAGCTTTTTTGATGACTTCGGATCGAAGAATACAGGAGCTGACCGACCGGCACTTGCGAACTGCTTCTGCTTCGGGCACCGCGCGGCAAGAAAGACTGGAGAAGATGGCGTCAGCTGATGCTTATGTACTCCTGCCGCTCTGACGTCGGAGAGAAATGCGACATCAGCCGACGTCGGACCCAGACTTTGGAATCCGGCTGACTGAGGGCTGCCTGAAGCAGGACAACCCATATGTTATGACTGCAGTTGCATTCCTGAAGGACATCCACACTTGGACGGGGCCAGAACGAGGCAATGAGGATCATCTTGTACCCCAGTCGGCAAGCTTTCTGAAGAAACTTCGGAATGAGTGGTAATGGGGGATAAGCGTACAGCAACCCGGGAGGCCAAGCATGGACTAGAGAGCCTCTGGGGAAATCCCCTGGTGAGGGAATCAGAGCGAAGAACTTTGCGTTGGAAGTAGATGCGAAGAGATTTTAGCAAGGCTGTCCCCACGCAAGGAAAATCTCCTCCGCTATCAACTGTTTTTCAGAGACCACTTGTATGGTATTAGAATAGCCCGACTCAATCTGTCCGCTAAAATGTTGGGGCATCTTGGGATTTGCATTGCAATCAGAAACCGACTGGTGGAGATCGCCCACTCCCACACTCTCATGGCCTCGTGACACAGAGGGTAAGATCTAGTTCCTCCCTGTTTGTTGATGTAACAGACATGTTGTCTGACTGGACTGCAATAGTCCCCGGAGGAAGAACAGTGTGGAAGGCTTGCAACACTAAAAACACTGCTCTCATCTTCAGAACATTAATGTGCAATCTGATCGCGATCTGGGACCACGTTCCTCGGACCATCCTTCCCAGATAATGCCCCCCCACCCGAGCTGGGAGGCGTCTGTGGTCACTGTGGCTTGGGCTGTGGATGAAACAAATGGGCGTCTCACTGCAATCTCTGGGGATTGGACCCACCAGAGGAGTGACGCCTTGCAAGCTTTGTTGATTTGAATTGGGTATTCCATGGGGAGATCTAGCCAAGACCACTGTACGGCTAGAGTCCATTGTAGAACTCGCATGTGAAGACGCGCACGGGGGAGGATAGAGATTGCTGCAGTCATAGAGGCCAGGGCTCTGAGAATGTCGCCCGCTTTTGGTAACCTGGGGTCAAGAATTATTGATACACGAGTGCGTAGACTCTGGACCCTGTCTGGAGTTAGTAAGACTTTCAGTTGAAGGGTGCTCTGAATTATATATAAATATAAAAATGTTTGTAAAATGTAAAATATATATTGTTACAATGTACCAGCCCTGTATTTTAATTCAGGCTTAATGCTTATATTTTCATTGAGCCCATGATATATAGTTGAATTTAATTTAAATTGCCATTTGGATTCTGCCCTCAGCAACAAGTTTTTCCAATCACCCCCTCTTATATTTTTTAGCAAAATCTCCAAAATGGCAAACTTGAAATTATGGTGGGGGTGTGTAGTAATGTGTTTACTGAGCGCATTTTATCATCATTTTTGTTTATACAATAAAGGTGTTCATAAATCCTGCGGTTAAACTCCTTGTCCAGAGGGTGAACTGAGGAACTTTCCTGAGCCAGTTCCCTCTTGGTGGCTGCTGCAACCACCATAGCGTCCACAGGGGATCCCTTATATCATGCCTGTCTGTCAGAGGGCGGAAAAAGAATCTTGTCTGGGCATTTAGGTATCGGTTCTATGGTGTCAGGCTCCTTCCATGCCCGCGTGGTGATAAGATCCACTAAGGGATCTGCCGGTGGGGACACCCCGGACGTAGATGGGCTCGTGCCAAAAGCCTCCAGGAACACGGATTCATCCGCAGAAGGTTTTGGGGCTGACCAACCTCCCTTCTGGCAGAGACATCCTTGGGAGGTGACCTGGGGGAACCTTCTTCTTCATCTAAATCAGTGTCTTCTGTAAGGGACTCAGGGGAGTCCAGGTGCTTCCTTTTGCACGTGTGCTTATGAGGACCCTCTTCAGTGGGACAATCTGAAGAGGGCTCGTGAGCCGCGGGGGATCCTCCAGGGGAACCGCCTGGGGCTCCTCTAGCACAGGCTGTCCCTGAGACAAGCTGAAGGGAGTCGTAACCAAATCCGAGGGAGTGGGCAGAATCCAAGGAAACAGGCTGGGGTCTCGATCCTTGGGAGAGAACCCTCTCCACCACATCAAATGTCGATAGAGAGCGCACCACCTTAGCACCCAGCAAGGAGGAAGCTCTCCTCGGGTCCGCCGTGAGGACTGGGGCTGAGGCTAAGGTAGATGAAGCTCCGAAGGAACGGTTTGGATCCGACAATGTCAGAGTCGAAGACACCTCCATCCCCTCCAGTCCGACTTCACGTCCTTGGCCCCAAGAGCTGCTCAGATCAGAACTGGTCAGATCCGATGAAAGTACAGTGGAGTACACTTACCATAAATGTAGATTTTCGAGTGTATTCACTGTTGCAGTCATTACATTTGGGTAATCTGCTGGCAGGTTGCCCTCAGTCTGCCTGATTAACAAAGTCTTGGGTCCTGCGTCGGTTGCTGTCCCGTCTTCCATAATGTCAGATCGTCAAGGGTATAAAACATGCAGCTGACACCATTACATCAGATTTTCTTGCCCCAGATGTCAGGTGCCCCCCAAATGGGGACCAAATAAAATTAAAAACACAAACATATACCTCCAACCAAAAGCAAATACACCAAAAAGGATTTTAAGCATAGTAAAAGAAAGTAGAGGTATAGTAAGAGAAAAACAGGGGGCTGGAGGGAGGGTAGCCAGGTCTGCAACACTGAATACACTCGAACATCTACATTTATGGTAAGTGTACACAACTGTACTATGCTCTTCGTGTTTCACTGTTGCAGTCATTACATTTGGGTAGATTCCCAAAGCTGTGGTTGGGGGGGATGGATCTATACAGCATTAGGACCAGCTATAAGGGCCTGCAAGACTACAGTGGCAAAGCCAGCTCTGGATTTAGAGAAAATTGGTAAATGGTAATGTTTGGTGAAAGTATGTACTGAACTCCAGGTAGCAGCTTATAGAATATCCCTGGTAGGAGCACCACTGAGAAAGGCTGCAGAAGTAGATGCAGCCCTGGTGGAATGAGATCTGATCCCCTGGGGAATAGGTTTTCCATGGTGCTTATAGCAGAAATGAATGCAATGGCTTATCCATTTAAAAATGGTTTATTTTGAAATAGCCTTCCCCTCTGCCCCAGCAGCAAATGCCACTAGCAATTGTTCAGATTTTCTTCGAAATTTAGTTCTGTCCAAATAGAATCCAAGTTGTCTTGTGCACGTACAAGGAATGCAGAATCCATTCCCTTTTGTTTTGTGGATTGGGATAGAAGGTTGGCAAATAAATGGACTGGTTAAGAGCCACACTGGAAACCACCTTGGGCATGAAGGATGGATTGGTCCTCAGAGATACCCTGTCCGCATGAAAGATGATGAAAGGCTCCACTGCCATAAGGGCCTGTAATTCAGATATCCTTCTAGCTGAAGTGATTGCCAGTGCCTACTAAATCTTGCAGGTTGCACTTGTAAGAAATCTTTTACAGTTTGCATAGATTTAGCTTTATCTTCCATCTTTTTTAGAACTTCTTCAGCCATATTGTCAAACAGGCGATCCTGATTTAATGGAGCATCCAACAATTTTGCTTTAACATGATCAGGCAGAGATTGCCCCTTAAGCCAAGCAAGCCTTCTAAGCACAGACCCAGTAACAGCAGCCCTGCAAGAGGTCTCTAAAGAATCAAAACCACATTGCAAAGTATGTTTTCCAACTTGTTCAGCAGAATGCAATAAATCCTGCAAATCTTTATTTTCCACACAGTCAGAAATCAACATTTTCTGTTTGAGCAGTCCCATAATACGCTGTTGATATTTTAGCATATGAAATTGGCAGTTTAAATCCCTGATTGCCAAGGTTGCAGAAGTATAAACCTTTTTACCCCATCTATCCAGCACCCTGGAATCTCTATCAGAAGGGGTACGATTTTTAGCAGTAGAAGCCTTAATGCCCCCGGGCCCCTGAGAAATGGTTTCTGGATCTGCAACAGGGTTTTTGAAAAGGAACTTGTGGGACTCAGGAACCCTGTAGTATCTGTCAGGTTTACTGGGAGCTGGAGGCAGGGAATCAGGGGCCATACTGGATTCCGAAAACACACAATCAACAATGTCTAGTACAGGAGGTATAGCCAGAGGCCTATGCCGAGGTAGAAGGAGGACATCCCTAAGCCTCTTTTTAGATTCAGAAAATTCCTGAGTTTCCCAATGGAAATGCTCCCTTAAGGTATGTAAAGTTTCCCCAAAAGAAAAGTCTTCAGGGGGGAAGCAGAGGGAATGGAATCCTCTGCACCAGAATCCTCATAAGGAGGTATGGACAAATCTAGGTCACTGGAAGAATTAGAAGAAACAGTGTCCTGATCAGAAGAATCATAGTCAAGCTCAGTCCTAGGCCTCTTAGAAGGGGGGTTGACTACCCCTGATTAGAGTAATAAGATCTTCAGCCATTTTGATGATTTGTTTTTAGGCATAGGGGCCTGAACATGTGGCCTGGGCGTCGGTTTTTTAGACATAGATCAAGATTTAGGCCTTAGAATAGACGGTGGAGTTGGTTTAATATGCAAGTCTGTAGGCCTGAATACACCCTCAGAAGCCAGTGCCTGCACAGCGGCTCCAGACCCATCCAAGGTAGAGACATCCGCAGGTTCCATAGGAGAAGCATCTTGCAGCATACCAGACTCCAAAAGGGTCTCACTAGAGGCCTACGAGTCAGAAGTAGCGGGTATCAGGGGCTGCGAAAGTGCCTCACTGAGTACCGGCGAACAGACGACTGGCTTAGGAGAAGTGTCGTTGGCAGTTTTGGACCTCGACAGCCTGTCTCTTGTCTTTTTCTTTGTGTTTTTTCAGAATTCCGGTAGTCGGATGGCTAACCGACATCATTTCTGGATAACGAAACCGAGAACCGAAATATTTAGAGGCAAAAATGTACCGACGATGGATAGTGCGCTGATTAAATAAAGCACAAAACCGACAGCAAGGTACATCATGGTCTGGGCCTAGGCAAGGAACACAGTACAAATGAAAATCTTTACGAGGTATTTGCTTTCCACAAGTAATGCAATTATTAACTTTTACTGACATCGGTATGGAGCAAGAAAACGTTTCCCCAACGGGGTACTTAGTTTTAAGTTGAAGACTTCGGTTCTGAAACTCAAAAACGAAAATTGCAGGAGTCAGCCGACCGTCACTTGCGAACTGCTTCTGCTTCGGGCACCGCACGGCAAGAAAGACTGATGTAATGGCGTCGGTTGCATGTTTTATAACCCTGACGACCTGACGTCATGGAAGACGGGACAGCAACCGACGCAGGACCCAAGACTTTGTTGATCAGGCCGACTGAGGGCAACTTGCCAGCAGATTACCCAAATGTAATGACTGCAACAGTGAAACATGAAGAACACCTCAAGGTAATCACCGGAGTCGAGGTTGAAGGAACCATCGGTGCCGAATCCCCAGCTCTGAAGAGCCTCAGATCCATAAACCCCGAAACAGTAGGCCGGAACGAGGAAGGAGAAATTGGATGAAAGAAGGGCATGGAGGTCCCCCCTCCAGAGGGAGAGGGGCCTGGTAAGACTCCCATCTAGATTTGGGTCTGAATAAATCTCATCATCCTGTCCATATCCATTTCAGAGAGACTACGAGTCGAGCGGGAGAAAGCAACAGTCTCGGATCTGGCTGGTCCCTGGGAGGATCTGGAGGAAGGCCTCAGCTCTGAAGACTTCGTCGGCTCCGGGGAGAATCTGGGGGAGTGGAGCCAAGGAGACACAGGTCTCGATACCTTGGAAGGCGGGCTAGGGAAGGACTCCCGATCTAGAGACCATTTACAGGGCCTATCCCCTTTCTTCTCTCTGTCTGTATCTTTATGTCTTTTGCCTCTCCCTTTCACATCCCCTTCAGCAGGTCTAGTGGGAGGGTGAGTCCCATCCTGGGGGGGGGGGGGTTGGGTGGGAGTTGCAGAAGCTGAGGCTGAAGTGTCCAAAGTGGAAGCTGGGAGCAGGCCTTTAGCCACCAGTTTAGCCTTCCTAACCTTCAAGGCCCTCGGACTGAATCTAGCACACACACTGCACTGGGTAGATAAATGGACTACGCCCAGGCAAACAACACACAGATCGTGACCATCCGCCAGTGAAAGCTTACGGCCACATTCTGTGCATTTTTTGAAAGTGGGTTTCGGCTGTTGCGAAATTTCCACACAAAAGCAGCCGCACCTAACAAACCCCAACAGAATAAAGACCAAGCGCACACTATAGGGAAGGGCCTACACAATAACTACCTCACAAAACAAACTTTTTTTTGTAACCGAAGAACAAGCGTTTGGGGGGAGGAAAGGGAACTAACGAGAAAAACTCTCTCAATCACACAAGAAAAAAATATCCCAAAAGCACTTACACTAACCCAAAGGCTCAGAGCTACAGAGATCACAATGCTGATGCACGAAGCGGCAAATGAGATCTGAGGGAAGGTAGGAGATGGTGATGGGTTATGGGTAAGGGGGGGGGCTTAGAGCTCAGAGCAGATTCTTGCAAAGTTAACTACATCAGATCGAAAGTTATTCAATCTGAGAGCCATTCTGAAAGTGTTACTTTAGAAACCGGAGGACCTTTCTTTGAATCTGAAAAGGATACAAACAGTTGGTCAGATTTTCTGAAGTCCTATGTAAGTAGAAGCGTAATTGTCTTTGTACATCCAGTTGGTGCAACATACATTCTGCCTTATTCTCATAGTTAGGGAAAAATACTGGTAAGTTCTATGGATTGGTTCAAATTAGATTCAGAACATACTTTGGGTAAAAAGGAAGGGTTTATTCGTAAGGATATTCTGTCTCTGTGGAAAAGCATGTAGGGGGGCTTTATTGACAATGCCTGCAGCTGACACCCTTCTAGCAGAAGTAATAGCTGTCAAAAGGATAGTTTTCCCAAGTCAAAAATTTGAGATTGCAGGATGATGCTGGCTCAAATGGAGAAAAATCATATAGGATAAGACAAAATTCAAGTCCCATGGTGCTGGAGGGTCTTTAATAGGTGATCTTAATAAAAAAAGTACCTTTAAGAAAGGCTTTGCATAGTCTGTGGGATATCACATTGAGACCAGATTCACCTAAATGGAAATTAGATATTGCCGCTAACTGAACTCGAATAGTAGCTGTGTCTTTATTGAACAGTTTTGCCAAGAATTCTAGAATGGAAGCTACTGGGGCAGAAAAGGGATCAATGTGATTATTTGAAGCCCATAAAGAAAATATTTTCCATTTGCTTCTATATATCTTTCTCATTGAAACCTTATGAGACGAAATCAGGACATGCTTTACTGAAGGAGAAAGGTTAGGGAGTCTGGCTAGGGTTGGAATCGGAGCAACCAAGCTGTCAACTTGAGGGTCTGAAGGGAAGGATGGAGCGCTCTTGATACATGAGTCAGGAGGTCCAGAATCTAAGGGTCCTCCTGTAGATGACGCCACAGGAAGGGGAACCAGATTTGACGAGGCCAGTATAGGGCGATGAGAATCAAGTTCCTTCCCAAGTAACTGGCTTTCTGAAGAACTTTTGGTATCAACGGAAAAAGGAGGAAAGGCATGGAAGAGACCTGAGGGCCAATCGTGTACAAGTGCATCCCTGGGTGACTCCCCCAGAGGGGGGAATCAGGGCAAAGTCACTGCTGCATTTGGCATTCACGGATGTGGCAAAAAGGTCGCAGCAAGGCTGGCCCCCCCCCATTTGTGGAAAATCCTTTCTACCACTCCTGTTTTAGGGGCCACTCGTGAAGCATTAGGATCACCCTGCCGAGTTTGTCTGCAATCACGTTTGATTTCCCCGGGATGTGCATTGCTATCAGAAAGTGGTAGGAGGAGGTTGCCAAGTGCCATACTCTCAGGGCCTCCTGACAAAGGGGGTAAGATCTGGTTCCTTCTTGTTTGTTTATACACCATACAACTGACATGTTGTCTGTCTGTATTGCAATAGTACTGGTGGAACAGAGTTTTGGAATGCTTGCAACGCTAAAAGCACCACTCTCCTTTCTAGGACACTGAAGTGCAAATGGGCCTTGTGATCCTGCCAAGTGCCTTGGACTGTCTTTCCCAGATAATGCCCCCCCACCCTATCTGTGAAGCACCCGTGGTCACTGTGGCTAGTGGTTGGGGAAGTACAAAGAGTCGACCTAGCTTCACTTGAGTGGAGTAGAGCCACCAACGAAGGTCTTTCTTACAAGACTCTTATCAATATTTTGTGGGACATGGGCAGTTCCTGCATCAACCACTGAGTGGACAATAGCCACTGGAGAATTCTCATGTGCAGACGTGCTAACTTGATCAAGCTTATTGCTGCTGTCATTGTCCCCACGTCCCCTGTCCTTGCTTGCGCTTTTTTCCTGGAAAGAAGACTTAAGACCCGACATTGTAGAACTTGTACTCTTTCTGGAGGAAGTTTGGTCAACCTCTTTGTTGTATCCAATTCTGCTCCTATAAAAACGGTACTCTGAGACAGCAGCAAGACAGACTTTTCATAGTTTATTGTGATTCCTATGTGAGAGCAGAGCTGCAAGGTGGTCTCTCTCCCTTTTGCTACTAGATGCTTAGTGGTGACATTTAGGAGCCAGTCATCTAAATATGGAAACACTAGGAATCCCAGGTGTCTCAAGTGAGTCGTGACTACTGCCACACACTTGGTGAATACTCTGGGAGCTGTAGTGAGGCCAAAGGGCAGAGCTCAAAACTAGTAGTGGCTGGCTCCCAGCCAAAAACATAGATGTCGCCTGGATGGCCTGTCCATTTTTATGTGGTAGTATGCATCCTGGAGGTCTATTGAGCACATCCAATCATCTTATCCCAGAAAAGGGTGAACTGACTGCAGTATTACCATCCTGGACTTCTTACACACTTGTTTAAGTTGCTGAGATCCAGAATTGCTCTCCAGTCTCTTGTTTTCTTTGGAATTAAAAAGAATCTTGAGTAAGTTCCGGATCCTATTTGGTCTGCGGGGACTGTTTGGATGACTGTCTTTTCTAGCAAAATTTGAATTTCTACAGCTGCCTGCTCCCTTTGATTGGATGGAATGTCCTGGATGTTTTTTTATGTTTGGGATGGGGAAAGAAAAGGCTATAGAGTAACCTCTGGGTATGATGCTTTGTACCCATTTGTCTTTTGTTATTGATAGCAAGGCTTTTGGGTACAAAGATAAGTGGCCCCCGACTGCCTCCAGAGATGGACAGGTGGGTCTCCCTTCAAGAGCGCTGAAAGGGCTTACCAAAGGTTTCCCGTCGCCCTGATTCTGTGGAACCCCTCTGCCGCGTGGTCAGCGTCTTCCATTATCACTTCACCCTCTGCCCCTGAGGGAAGAATCACCATGTGTGTCCTGGAAAGCTCTCTGGGATTTTCGAAACCACATTTTCCCACTACCTTTCTGACCTTTGAGGTAAGGTCTGGTAGGTAGAGAAAAATGGACTCCTACGGCAGAGAGAGTCTTTCCTTCTTGTTCACACCTGGTTAGTGTATCCTTGACTTTACACCCGAATAGGGATGAGCCATCAAACGGGGCATTCACAAAAGATGATTTAAAGGGCTCCGCAAAGTCACACAAGTGCATCCAGGAATGTCTCCTTAGGGAAATCCCTGAACCCGCTCGCTGCTCAGCTTGCTCCATCCACTGCATAAGAAATCAGCCTCATGGAGGAGTTGGCCACTGAATTTAAGGTAGAGAGCTAAGAGAAAACTTTCCCTGACACCTCTTCAGCTACTGACTCTTGGAGAGCATCTCCTAGCTCCTTCAGGAGATCTCTCTGTAATCTGGTGAAATGAGTCAGGTAATTCAGCGACCTAAGAGCAAATGTTGCTGAAAAGATAATGCACTTTCCATATCTGTCCATCATGCTAGACTCCTTGTTTGGTGGATGGACAGAAGAAGACATCTCAGAGTTCTTTCTTGGTGGTTGCCGCCACAACCATAACAACTACTGGGACTCCTTTAGTACACCTTTCGAGAAACTAAATCCATCAGTTCGTTGAAAGACGGAGATGCCCAAGTGGAGGAAGGGTGAGATCCAAAAGCCTTCAGGTAAGACAGACTCCTCCTCTGAAGGGTTGGTGGACTTCCAGCTGCCTCTCAAGTATTTCCAAGATGTCTCCAAAGCAGACATCATCAGGTGGTGACCATGGGGACCCTTTGGCTTCATCGAGGTCTGTCTCCGAAGTGACAGACTCTTCTGAGGAGTCTAAATGCTTCCTCTTGCATAACCTCTTCTGAGGGACCTCTTTGGAGGGGTACTCTGGAGAGGTTTTGGAAGAGAGGGGGGCACCCAGTGGGGCATCTTGAGGCTTAGGATCTCTGCATCCCTGTGGATGCAAGGGTATAGAGACAGACACTGGTGCCTTTGGGGGAAAAATGTCCAGACCTGAGAGCAGAGCTGCATGTGGAGAAAGCACTCGCCTCATCACCTCAAAAGCCCCCTGCCCCTGATCTGAGGAAACTCCCCACTCCGAAGAACCAGAGGGAATCTCCGGAACCAACGAGGACGGCTCAGAGAATGAGGTAGGAGCTGAGCTCAGCCAAGCAGATGCCCCGAGAGGCAAATCTGGATCTGACAACTGCCCGATCTGACTCCACTCCACAGACCTGACTGGAAAGCGTCAGCTCCTACGCTCCTCAAGTTCCGATGGAACCGAGGACGTTGGAGCAATATTCGGATCTGAAGATCCTGTGATAGGTCTCAGTTCCGATGGTTCCACCAAGATCAGCTCCGGACATTCCGGTTCTGAGGTCAGATTGGTGGAATTGATGCAGAAGGGGAGGATTTTGTTGGATTCGAATCTCTATGGGTTGGATCCGATAACAGTTTGGTTATCACCGGTATCCTTAACAGCCTCTGCACCACACAATCCACGTCATCGTTGGACAAACTTCCTGGAAGATAGAGTCGAGGGGGCAAGAGATTTGGAGGGCTGGAGCAACGGAGACCTTAGAGTGGGGACTACTGGTTCCAATTCAGGTGACCGGCTCTGCAACTGAAACGCCACCGGCAGGAACACTGATGGAGCCTATTGTAGTAGGCTTCTCGGATCCAACAGCCTTCGGTTCTGGACAGGAAACTTTAGGCACCTTTTTGGATGTCTCCGATGGAGCACTGTAGGATGAAGACCTCTTTCCCGACTTATCAGACTTTGAGGAAGGAGGATGGCTAGATTTAGAAGAACCCAGACCTTCTTGGATTGCTTCGGAGAAGGGAGTTTTCAAAAGGCCTCTAATCAGTTTGTTCTTTCTTTCCAACAAAGCCCTGTGACTAAACGAATAACAAATCACACAGGAATCTTGGAGATGGACAGCTCCTAAGCTGTATAGACAAATGCTATCCCTATCAGTTAAATCACAAACAATGGAAAACACCAACAATTCTCTTAAGTAATAATTATGTAGAAAAACATCAATAGAACAAGTAAACAATTTCTGTTGAATAAAGATCTACTTAGCCAAAGCCAGTAAGCACCCGATCTTGTTTAGTGGCAAATGAGATCTGGGGAGCTCTCCTAGTGCATGATGGGATAGGGTTCACCCACGAGTTAAGCTTGTGTATAAGGCTGAGTCAGATCCGAACACAACCTATTAAGAATGAAGGTGAGATAGGACATCACATTTAGGGTTATACAGTAGTTTGTCGGGGAGTGTTAGTTGGGAGTACTGTAGGATAGTGGTAGAATTCAAGTCAGTTTAAACATTTTAGGGGTTGGCATACTGGTGGCAAATTTCGCTATTTTGTAGTAGCAGGACTGTAACTTGTTTTTGATGGATGCGTGTAGGTTAGTGAAAATGGGGCTACCATAAAGGAGAGTAGGGAGGAGTAGACTGTTTGCCAATTTTATCTTGGTGGGCATATCCATATAAAGTTTATGCCTACAGAGAGTACCAAGTTTAAAATGGGTCTTCTTGATTGTATTGTGAATATGATTTTCAAAGGAGAGTTTGTCATCAATTGTGATACCCAGAAGTTTTGATGATTTTACACGCTCAATTTCAGTACTGTTGTGAGAGAAAATCTTAAAGTCTTGAGTTAGAGGTTTTGAAGAAAATATTAAGAGTTCAGATTTTTTTGGACGGAGTAGAAGTTGATCATCATTTAGCCACGATTCAATAGAAATAAAGACTTTTTGTGTTAGAAGTTGGAGATCTTGACAGGTTGTTGGCAGAGGTGATTTTTGTTGAATCATCTGTGTATTGAACGAGAGTACTAAGATGGGATGCTTTATGTAGGTTACTGATGAATATGTTAAACAGTAGTGGGCCAAGAATGGATCCTTGGGGAACTCCAGTTTTGGTTAAGAGATAATCAGATTGCTTGCTTTGCCATTGACAGACTGGTTTTCCAACTACCTTTCTGACAGGAAACAATCCAGTACGCTTGGTGAGGAGTTTAGGGTTTTGATTTGTAATAGTAGTTCAGGGTGTGATATCATGTCAAAAGCCTTGGATAGGTCCATTAAAATAGCTGCAGTTAGAAGACCAGCATCTAAGGCTTTGTTAACAGTATTAGTGAAAGACAACAGTGCTGTGGTTGTGCTGCGGGCAGGGTGAAACCGTGTTGGGTGGGGGCAAATAGGTTATTACTGGAGAGATAATTTAGAAGCTGAGTATGAATACAGGTTATTACTGGAGAGATAATTTAGAAGCTGAGTATGAATACACTTTTCTAGGATTTTCGATAAATGAGAGAGTGTAGAGATGGGCTGGTAATTAGAGAAATCATTTGTGTTGCCACCTTTATACTGTGGTGGTGGTGCTGCGGTAGCAGTGTTGCCTCACAGTAAGACATTGTCCTGTTCGATTCTCAGCTAGAGCGTCTTCTGTGTGGAGACATGCGTGAATGGGCGTACCTTCGTTGAAGGTTGTATGTCAGGGCTGGCAACTTGGCACGTAAAAATCTACTGCCAATCATTAGCGGACCGGAGTTCCGCTGTGGTGACCCATAACCGGGAAAAGCCGTAAGACACAAACAAATTTGTGTTGCCACCTTTAGGTAGAAGTGTTATAATAGAGTTTTTCCAGAGTTGAGGGACGTAAGATTCGATGATGGAAAGACTGATGAGAATGCTGACATGGTATGCAATGGCATCTGCAACGAGTTTTGGGTATTCTACTGTGTCTATCTGCAGAGGGGGAACTTGATTATAGTTTGGTTAGCAGTTTATGCACTAGAGAGGTGGGGGCAGGTTGTACTTTGAATGTTGGTGAGAGTGGGCTATGGTTTATGTTGTCATTTACAGGAGGGAGGCGAGTGTTGGTCTTAAGTGAGGAGAGTTCTGTGTTGCTTTCTGAGCTATTAGAGTTAATGTTTGTTTGAGAAGTAAAATCAGTGATGAGTTTTTGAATTTTTTCAATGAAGTGAGAGTTAAAGGCTTGGGTAATTTCTTGTGGGTCTTTTTCAGGAGATGGGGTGGGATTTTGCTGTATACCAGGATTGAGGAGTGAGGAAACAGATTCCCAAAATTTCGGGGGGGTTGTTTTGGGAACTTACTTGAGCGAAGAAGTATTTTTTTCTTGTTGGAAATTACTAGCTTTTGGCACTGTTACAAAGTTGTTTGCATTTCATTTAATTTTGTTTGGTTCAACTTCTATGCCATTCCTTCCAGGCTTTATCCCTGGTAGTGAGAATCTGTTTAGTATGTTTTGTAAGCCATGGGGGGGCATGGTTATGCTTAATTAGTTTAGTTCACATGGGGGTGAGGCTGTCAAGTGTAGCAAGAAAAACATTGTTGAAGTAGTTTACAACTTCATACACAGGAAGAGTTTTAGTTGGGTGCCAATTGTGGGTTTTAGAATATCTATGAAAGCCTTTTAAATGAAATGGGCAAGATTTCTAGAAGCTCTGTACAAATGGGATTTTGCTGTTTGCATATGAGTTCTATGGGTGAGAGCGGGTAAGTGGTCGCTTGAGATATTAGGGAGGTTCCTGTTTAGGAATATTTATGAGGGTGTGCAACAAGTATCTAATCTAGGGTTGATTTGGTTTCTTTGTTTAATATGTGTGTGGGGACTGTTATGAGTTGGGTAAACCTATATAAGTTTATACTATTAGAAGGGTAGTTGGAGATGAGGGATTGTCAGTTTATGTTGGTATCACCCAGGATGATGGTTTCATTTGCTATGTTCAGGGTTGTCCAAGATAGAAAATCTTCTAGAATAGGTACATTTTGACCTGGGGGAATGTAAACTATGACAATGCATATTTGTTTTATTTTGTTGATATGGAGTATAGTTGGTAGGAGTTACATGTTTTCAAAGGAAGGAACAGGTTTGTTAAAAGGAGTAATAATTAAAGGAGAACCGCTCCCACACACTCAAAAACATGTTTATTTCATCATGGTTTGGTGTTTCCTACATTTTAACACCACTCTGGGACTATTTATAGGTTTTTAGGTAGTTTTATACATAATTTCTGAGTCTGACCACATGGGGTCTGGCATCTTGAAGTAATTGTGATAGTTTAGTCTGCCTCTAGGTATCTCAGAATTCACTGTTTGTCTCTGAATAACTGCATCATATCTGCTTCTGCACTGATTTTACAGGCATTCACTGCTGTGTTGTAGTCACCTAGTTTTGGTTAACATTTTTTCCTTTTTCAGTGACTACTTCAAACACAAGCAGTAAAAATGCCACAGAACAGAACTGAGAAGTGCATTTTATTGCTGCTTCCTCTTAGAAATGCTAACTTGACTTCTTTTGTGATGCCTGAATTGAAGTTCTTCAACGTATCTCCCCTCCCCTTTGACACCTACCTTCCCCAGCTGTCAAAGTGCTAAGGGTAATTTGACCCGTTAACTGCATGTGATCTGGCAGCTTACAGTGGGGCACTTTTTTGTTGAACTCCTCCTGCTTTCAAATTTAGATCTGAGCTCCACAGCACTGGGAGAAATCACAGCTTTGCAAGCCATCAAACCCCCAGTTTCTTTCCTTCCAGTTTGTTTTAATAGCTATGAACTGATAGACTATATAAACATGATACATTTCACGTACTTGCATGACAGTAGTTGCATGTTTTTTTTAAGTGGGTAACTTAAGATTAAGTATCACATACTTCATGTAATCTTATGTAGTGTTGTCTATTAATTGTGACAGACATCTGCTTCCTATGTAAAAAGATGCAATTAATGTCTACGCATGGTCATTGCAAATGTATGCTCTTTGTTCATGCAGCCGTTACTGTACTGTTGCCTGTACTTCCTCACTGTACTTTGTCACATATCAGTAGGGCTGTTCAGATAAATGAGATTATAGTTTGTCATTTAGATTAGAATAGAGTGGGCTGGGCAAGGCAGCTCTGACATCACTATGTGGGAGGTTCACTGCCTCTTCTATAGAGCATGCAAATAAGGCAGTGGTTACATCACTTTGTGGGAGAAAACATCCTGGTAACTACAGCAAGAGGTCTGGCAAACCTGACATCTGCAATTAAGACCCAGCTAGAGGTTTTCCAACTGGGTGTTCAAACTGAAACTAAAACAGTGCAGAAAGGTAGGAAGCCTACGAGGTAAAACAGTAGAGTGGATTACTTTTTAAATCTGTGGTGATTATTTTCTGAACCAGGATCAAATAAGGGAGACTAAAAGAGACAGTACATTGAGCAATCTGCTTTAATATCCCATTGTTCTCCTTTAAGGAGTCACGGTAAATTAGAGCAACATCTCCACCCTTTTGTGGAGACTGTTGTTTTGATGTATGTTATATCCTGGTGGGATTATTTCAGTGTCGGTATGTGTGGCTTTAACCATGTTTCTGTAAGTGCCACAATATTTGGGGAATATAGAGAAAGGCAGGCATGGAATTCAGTGTTTTTGTTACAGATACTTTCAACATTTACTTTAGTGATAAATAAGTTTTGGGTATTTGATGTTTGACAATGGGATGGTGATTTAGTTGGTCCAGGACTGGGGTGAATGTCACCACACTGGGAAAGAAATTAAACATGAACTGTTTGTATTGTGAGATATCGGGATGGAAAGTGAAGACTATGAATGGGATTAAGACTAAGTTTTAGTGTGGAGATAACTGTGGTGTACTTTAGTTTTGTTGGGATAAAAGGATAGTAATTGAATAAAGATGGGAAGATGTTGGAGAAGCTATTACAATAAGTGTGAGGTTGTGTTGATAGGGTGGGAGATCTAGCAGGATAGTAGGTAGAGTATAGTAATAAAGGAGAACAAGAGAATATGTCCTAGGTTGAAAGACATATTGTGCACAATGAAAATAAAGAAAGTAAAATGGGATGAGAGGAGTTACTTAACTGGTGGAAGATAGGAGGTAGGGCTCTAGAGAGTGTACAAGATGTAAGAGAGGATGTTAGGGTGAAGTTAAT